>NC_069117.1:22670084-22970084 GCF_025612915.1 Magallana angulata | reverse complement strand
AAATTTCATTTCCGTGCCGTTTTTTCACCGATTGGGCCATATCTTGTATTATTATACTTTCATGTTAAATTCTGAAATCTGATTGGTTTAAACGCAGTTGGTAATCCGTTCTAATACCCTCAGCGTTAGCAACACACTTGGCAACGGGTAACACAACGAATTGTTACATGCGCGCAAATCATGCGCGTACGGATCGCTATAGAATTCACGTCATAAAGCAGTAAATTTTCTTTAAAACTAAGACATTCAGTATAATAAAATAAATAGTGACTGTTTGGGAGGGTACATGTAACTGTAAAATTGACACCCCTCGAAAACCATTGTCAACCTCCGCCTCGCGTCGGTTGACAATGGTTTTCTCGGGGTGTCAATTTCAACAGTTACCCTTCCATTAACAGGCACTATTTATATAATGGGAAATGATTAGAATTTTTTAAAATTTGACTCAAAGATTGTTTGTGACCTGTAATTATGTCCTGGTGGGAGCTTTGGTCATTTGTGCTAGTTCAATATAACTTTAAGAAAAAGAGACTCTTTTCCATTAGAGAAAGACTTCAGTTTTGATATTTTCATTTGTGAGCCTGCTCGCAGTACCTCTAGTTTCGTAAAAAAAAAACCAAACATTATCAATATAATATTATGTATACATGTATTAAATTATACAAAACATATCCCCAATATTAATAACACAAGGCACCTTTAACGTGTCGGGTCTAATGTATATATACTAAGCCAGTAAATTGAATATAAAGAGCACTGAAAATGGCTAACAACGCGAATTTTCACAATTTTAATTTTTCGTGTCGCTAGCCATTTTTAGTGCTTTATATACGAGCGGACCCATATACGGGGGTTTTTCAGTAATTATTGAGACATTTTCTCTTATTCGTTTAGGAACAAAGATTAACCCTTGAAATTTCACAAAAATCTAAATAAGGATAGAGTTTATTGATGTGAAAAGTTTTCTGTCTACGGCATGATTAGATCATCCCTAGTTAGCTGTTCAACGTGCCTTGGACCAGTGACCCGGTGCAAGTTCTGCAAATTTTTCGCAACGTCATTTTAACGCTTCTCATTGCTCCTGTGTTTTAAACACCTTACAAACGAACAGAAATAAGACTTGTTCTTTATTTCTCATATTTTGTTTTCATTTCAAGATATCATCATTTACATTTTCTCTCATTCTTGATTTTTTGTGGAAAAAATTTCGGGTTATTTTTACACGAAAGTCAAATTACTGTAAATGTCTCCTTCAGTCATTTTGTACATACAATTATTTTAGAACTGTTGACAAAAGTTATCGTGTAATAAATGCTTGATATTTAGTCCCTTTGTTTAAATTCTAGCAAAACCATCAGTAAAAAAATATGACGAACTGAAGCTCTTTATCCCTTGTGATCGTATAGTTTTTGTTTAAGCAGTTGCGTGGCCTTAAAAGGTCTTCTTCTGATATTTCAACCAGTTTGAAGTATATTCGCTGCGCCGCCTTGACGTCAAAATTCAATGTAAAGTCGTTGTCAGATTTCTATTGCTTGGTAAATATATTCGTACCATATTCGTATTTCAACTCAAACATCAGTGAAACTTGGTCAAAAGGTAGTCGCAAAAATTGTAAAATGAACATATATTATTTGATTTCTTATAACATTAACTGTAAGTGTACGGGCACTTAGAAAGGGGATGTTCAAGTTTTTAATCTCAGAGTTCATGGCTGCGCCAGGTAACCCGACCACCGACTTGTTTATCTACCGCCGTAAACGAAACATTTGATATTCTTTTAATATTACTTTCTTTAATTATTTGATTTCTTCGATTTTTATACCAATTTTCACACCAATTCGTCATTTCAAAAGGGAAATATTTTAATTGTCTCAATAATTTCCGAACAACCCACGTATATATCTACACGCCCTGAATAATTGGTCGAAATCAGCGACTGAAACTGACAAGAAACTGATAACGGGGTTATGTAATTTTTATTCTGCAATGTCGCTACCTTCATATCCCGAATGAATCACCAAAGAAAGCATTTTGTTGTTTAAATAAACATACACACACCCTCAATCACACAAACACATATTCTTTGCTTTCTGGTATGTACGTGTTGATGAACATCCCAAATGAATAATCACAATAAATTTGAATTGAAAATTAAAATCCTATGAATGCCTTAATCACGGTAGATTAATCTAATAACACATGGTTACTGCAATATAATTGTCCTGATGAAAGTTATCAATATTCATTAGCCAATAAAAAGTCGCTTATTCAGTTAGATCATTAATCACACGTGGTGATTTTATGATACCTGAACATTGAACTTTTGATGATATATTCAAATGATGGTGTGTACTTGCACACATTTGGGAATTGGGGTGGAAAGGAGGGGGGGGGGGTGGGGGGTGGGGGGCGATCCTGTCCTCAAGCACCTGTGTCCATTTTTACCTAGTATATGTTTGTATTGTTCACCATTATATGTGCTATAAGACGTACGTCTTTTGCAATAAAGAAATTGAATTGAACTAGGAAAATTTCACAAGATGCAAAGAAAATTATTTACCATAAAAATGTACAACAACGATCACATTGGATAAAGTAATTGACCGACAGTAATCAATTAGTAATCGAGAACACAATATTCATTGGCCAATTAACTACATTTTAACATAATTATGTCTATTGCTAATATAGGGTTGATTGGGGTACATATCGGGATTTATTGTAGCATCAGTGGGGTTTATTATGTACAGTGGGATACATTTGGATATCAATTACTATAACACTTTTTTATTTATATTCATTCAATATTTTCTCATGATAACCTTTTTATCGAACATCCGATTTTGTTTTATATTATATAACTCATTAACGAACAAACAAGTTTTAAAGTATATTTCAAATTTTAAAGTGTCTTTTTTTTCAATACCCTCAGATGGTTTACTCTAGTCTATGACATTTCTCATCAACAGATTATCTCATCTCGGTTAAACGAATGAAAGACAGAAATTAAGATTTATTTTTAAACAAGATTACTATTTAAATGATTTGATGACATACGTTTAATGCCTATTTACTCCATTTTATACCTTTTTATATATTTTGTATATTTGTGCAACATTTACTATTTAATCGCTGCGTGGTCAACTAATTATCCACAAAATTTAGTTTTTTAAGATATAATTGTTAGGCTTTTACTATTATAAAGTGAAAAAAAGCTTTATACAAAATTCTTTTTCTGAAAGAGGTCAATATGCACGAAGTCTAAATATGGATACAATCGCGAGCACCCATTATATATCAACTGAAAAGCAAGGACTATCATAACACTGCTTCGATAGCTTTTAAAAAATTAAATATGTATAGCGCATTCTTAATCGATTTTATAAATAAGGTTTTAAAATTGCCTCTGTCTATCTTTAACAAGTGTCATATCATCTGCAGAATGTTCAATTCTTCTTGTTTTTAAAGGAATGTTCTGCTCATCTAATATTCATGAATGCTTTTTAATTTTGTCAATGCACAGTTTTCCGGTATTCACAACATAAATAACTTTTAACTGCGCTAGTTTATCAATGTTTTTTCTACGATCGAATGATGTAAGTTTCCCAAAAGCAGTCGTTTTAATCGTGACCAAATTTTCACAGCTGTTTGATTTCCCCAAGGTAAAGGATTAACAAGTTAAGGAGTAACATTTATTTTTCTGCAGGAATGACTAGAGAAAATAGATTGGACACGTTTCCGTGTCTCATTAAGTATTGTATTCAGATTATACATAAAGTACATACCAAGAACGGCAAACAAGTAACTTTTATTAAGGAAGTCCTTCTATAACTATCATATTTCATATCTAATAGATTGTATGTTTGATCTTTGTGTGATTTTAAGTGGTTTATTAAACAATCATGATTCACCGTTGTAATTTCTAAAAAAAAAATGAATAGTAAAAATTCATCACATTCCGAATTTACCATTGAAGTCGGGGGGAAAAATGCATTATAAATATTTATTAAAATCACAATTAATTTTCTCTTGGAAAAAATTTGCAAAGAAAAACTTTCCATGAAAATGCCGAAAAAAAATCATAATTTACCGTACATATTTTGAGAAAATATTTGAAAAGAAATTTGAAAAGGGCAGACAAGTCCTTAAAAGGTTTCAAGTTCATTAAAGGTCAAGTTCTAGTAAATGAAAGGTGCCTACAGGTTTATGAAATTGAGAATATAAATTCTTTCCATGATACTTCATAACAATACCATTGTTTAATAGGGCCAAAATTCTCGGTAAGCACTTCCAAAAAAAATGTTTTAAACTTTTGTTTTTTATGAAATATGAAGGAAATAAGCAGCAAAACTCAGAGTTTTGCCCAATAATGACTAATGAAAATTATCTAGAATGCCTACAGTCTCTCCAAAAACGGCATCAAACAAGAAAATGCTTTCACTCAGGGAACAGTTTTGGAGAAGATGTTTACGACGACGACCACGGCAACGACAACAAATAACGGACAGTTTTATTTAAAAAAAAACTCACATGATCTTTCATCTATGGTGAGAAAAAAAAAGCTCTATCCGTTTTTATACCGCCGATTTCAATTTTCAGGAGCATAAAAAAGATCGTACAAATATAACTTTACTGATTGATCTTGTATGAAATAACTGTCAGTATTTTAAATGATAAATCATAACGCATGACGTAACTAAATTATACATGTACAATGACAGAAAAGCACCAATCAACTTTTAAAATTAACTTTTCAGATTGATTTTGTATAAAATGACTGTTAGCATTTGTATTTTTAAATCATGACGTAACTAAATTATATCATACATGTTCAATGACATAAAAGCACCAAATCCTAGTATTTTGTGTTAAACACAAATAGTTCATCCAGGAAGTCGATTGCATCTGCTTCGACCTTGTTAATAGTTCTTTTTTTTGAACGTTTTTATTACAGGTATTTTCAGAGAAGGTCAGTGATAAAATGTCCTATATATTCTGTGTTGCCGTAACTTTGTTTGGAATGTTCGGTTTTGCATTATCTGTTGAATGCAATCCCTGCAAAGGTAGTTCTTTTTTTTCTTCTTATTTATTCATTAAATATATTATCTTATGTAAATTGCCGTTAACAATGTTTAAAATATTGAAAGCGAGCTAACCGCCTTTTAAAGAACTTTTAAATTTTGACTAGTATTTGTTTCGAAAATAATTCGGGAAAATCATTTTAGAAAATTGGGTGCTGATTTTTCATGCAACAAGCGGAAGTGGCGAGGATGTTTTAAAAGCATGGAAAACAAGACATAACAATTGTGACCTTTTATCCGGAATCTGTCCATGTTCGACAAGCAATGGGTGTCTGCCGCCTAAAGCCAGATTTGAAACATTAAAATCAACTACAAAAACTTTAAGAAGTCCGTATATAAATTATTGGAATAGCTTGAATATCAATAAGGTAAATGCATTGATTGATACAATATTGACAAAACTTCAATAAAGATAGTTGTATGCACAGATAGAATAAATGCAACATATTTATTTAAGGTCAAAATTATAACAAACCAGAATAATGCAATCAGGGAAAAAAGATCATATTATATTAAAAGAAAAAATTCTAAGGTCCTAATTGTCTTTGAAATGCTGGTATACTTGACGTTTGATCAAATATTTCAACTGGAAGATTTTAAGGTCGCAATCAAAATATACTTTGATGTGTACATGTGAAACATTCAAATTACGAGTAGGAGAAACTTTAAAGAATGAAACCACTGAACTTTATAATTGTCATAAAAAAATTAGTAATGAATGTTTATTAGTATCCAAATAAATAATGAATAAGAAACATTGTATTTATGTTAAAATAATTCATTTCTATTGAAAATTTCTAGGTTAAATCAATAAGGTCTCTCTCTTTTATGATCTAGGTCAAACTTGAGTTAAACACTCGAGGAAACACAGTAGCTTTCATTGAATTTGATGGAAAAGATTCAAACTATCTAAACTGGTTTGACAACAGCAGGATTTTATCTTCAAGTTGGACCGATGTGCATAAAAGTCAAACTTACAATGTTTTCTCAATCGACAAGTGAGTATTTTTAGCATAGTCCATTTTTGGAACACGTACATACATGTATTGTTCAATTATACTTCATGATATGTGCTTGCGATGAAAAACATCATTGAATTAGTGTCGGCGAAAAAAAAACTAGTTCATATATTATAGTCTGTCCCAAGTTATTGCTTCCATCACGTTTTCATGATTTTAATAAAAATACACATACTTGTGAAAGAAGAACAGTTGAAATCGACTAAATGGAAAATATCCAAGATATCTTCATTTACAAATTATCCCTTTTCACTCATAAAAGTTTACAGGTACGAAAACAAATCTCTTACGGAGATTTATAATGGGAAATGTTTACATCTTTTCTCCATTCGGTATGTACTCGGGACACCTCGCACAATTTTCCAAAGTTATCATCCGGGCTTTTTAATGGCTGATAGAATGCAAAATCTCTATAAACTTTCAATATTGGGATATGTATTGAAACCTGAAGCGGTAGAGGGGCGTTTTAAAACAGATAAACTGGACATTTTTCATATTAGTGGATGACTGTAGCTTAAGCACAAAGGTATTTATTATTATCGAAATGTCAATCAAAAAGTGGTGGAAGCAAACACCCGGAACAGAGTATAATTGTCTTTCGAAATGTTATTTCCATTTCTACAACCAAACCAATCAAATTAAGTATAAAAATAAATATTTCAAAGTCGGTATAATATTACTAATGCAATTTGTACTCGTAGTCAAAGAATTTACTCGTTTTAGAGAATCAAGGTTTTATAGACACTTTTACATCAACAAAAGTTACGGAGGATGCCCTCAGGATGTTGGATGGTTAGCTGTAAAAGAATCTGCTAATTTCACTAGGGCGTGTGACTGGGATAAACATAGCACTTATCCTCAATTTTTGTACAGTAGAAATGGAAAAGTCACCAAGTGGAACGATATGGGTATAATATCTTTGTCTAAATATCCTTTCTAAAATTTGTAATTATAATGTCTTGATAATAACATCGAATATTTTCAAAAAGAATTACATACAAATTTACTTACATGTATATACATTCGTCCAAATGCAAAATACGTCTGTTTAAATTTCATCAACCAAATAATAAAATGTTTCAAAATTCAAATTAACCTCTGTATTTTCTATTTTTTAGAATTCGGAAAAGCGGATGTTCTGAACATCTACGTCCAAATGGGATAGTTTTGTTTGAATTCAATAAATATATTGTAATTCATGATGTATTGTGTTAAAATCTTAGATATACGTTTATGTGCTAAGAATAAAAAGCGAGGGGAACAGTTTTAAACGTGTATGACCATTGAATGAACAGAATCATTGTGCACTGGACTTCCTTAGTTTTTGATATCAGACAATTAAAGATTAATATTTTTTTTAATATCATGAACTTTATATAACTTGCCGACAAAAAGACTCAAATGTTTTTGATATTAAATAATTATTAGGTTTCAAAATTGTTTTACTATTATTTTTTTTTAACCAACCCAGAATTAAATTGGTAAACAACGAATTATTCTACAGAAAAAAGAGTCCAGGAATGAAAATAAAACTGCATGATATTATTTCTTATGAAAATTGAAGTCTTACGTTAAAAAATATAACGGTTAATACAGGCAAGTAGAAAGAAATTTGGAAAAATAATTTCAATTCGATCTGTAGCAATTTATAAAACGACTGGATGTTTCAATAAACCAACATGTTATTTTTACTTAATTTTTATTTCTTTATATACAGTCAATATAGACGACACACTAGAATATGATAATAATAATAATAATATTAAACAACACATACTATTTTACGGTGTTATAGGTCATGTGATATATGTAAAATAACTGTATAAATTAGAGTTTGTGGTGGGAATTTTCGTGATATTCGTAGGTAGCCCCCCCCCCCCCCACACGAATTTCGTAAGAGTTATCTTTCTAACTGAAATTGCAAACCGATGCATTCACGAAATTACATCCCCATGGATTAGCAAAATATCCATAATCCTGGAAAATTGGCCTACACAAATTAAAATGATTCCACTGTATTGAACAGAATTATTGTGTGTTACATGTACATTCATCCTTATTTAAATTGCTTCATAAAAATGAACAGGTTCATCATCAATTTTGTTTCTATCTTGTAGGTATAAACTATATGATATGAATGAACCATTAAAATAATTCATATAAATACATATTTAGATACAAGGTGTCTATATGGATCAACGCTTTGTCGTTACAGTTCGTTAAATTACCTTATAGACAGGGGGACTGGTTTCCTCTCAACGGATAGAACACAAGATATTTATAAAAATAAATGTGTGCAGACTGTAATGTTATTACAAAATAACAGCAAAAGCGGTAAAATAAATGTATCTGGATTTGTATTTCAAAAGCAATACAGAAGCGTAATTTAACAGAGCAGCTTTGAGATGCGCCTTAAGACCGTCTTCGTTTTCAAAAACTTGTCCTAAACTACAAAGCATTTTAAAGTGCTGATACAGATATTTAAAAAGTCAATGTAGCAGCTATTTTATTATTTTCTACGTAAAACATTCATAATTCAAATATTAACTTGTTTCTTTATCTTTACACATCATGCATTCTACTTTCACATTTACCTTTCATTTATATAACTTAGCGTTAATACATATTATTATAATAGTATAGCGTTAGTAGTATGTAATCAAAATCCGCTAATTTTTTATCCTCAAATAATCAACTAATTTTACTAACATATCGTCGGATGTCCTAAATTTGTAACGGTCCTAGAGTCGTGTCCCTTTTGTTTTTGTTTTTTGCGTATTTCGCGAGATTTGGTTCGGGGATGCGCATTCCGTAAGAAAGATTTTACTGCAATATGTGACGTCACTTCTTACTATACATCAGCCAACAATGCGATTAAAACAGTAAATATTTTTGATTTTAAAGTTTATCTTTTTGCAAAGATTACTTATTCCCAAAAAAAGTTACAGATGAAAATAGTTAAAATACACGTCTAAACATACAATTTGAGAATATAACAGCGGTTGTCTCCTTTGTTGATACCCAGTCAATGAAAGTCATGTGATCTAACTGGAATGTTTAAGGTCAAACAACGATAATTTTAAGTTAAGAGAAGTACAGTTCCTTATCGCATTTTAATTTTGTTTTTGTGTTATTGTTAGGTTAATCCCTTGTTCAAAAAGAATCAATGCAGATTGTATTCCCCAACAGATCTCACAAATGCCTACAAAATGGTTATGGACCATAATATTTCAATGAAAAAAGCATCAGGAATATTTAAAGTGCCAGGTACTACTCTAAGCGATAGAGTTTTGCAAAAAGTTGACTCAGAGACTGCAGTTTTGGGAAAGAGTCCGGTGTTATTGTTTTACTGTTTATTATATTGTTCAATTTGATATTATCAATTTATTTTCATAATATGCTTTATTTCGCAATTCATTATTGTAAGCACTATTCTTCATTATAAACAAATGTTTAGATTGCTTTGGCCTTATAGTTTTGTTTAAATCCAACGTTACGACTCTAGGACCAGGTTTCAAAATGGCCTTTACTGCTTCATTTGTGCTAACACAGTCACTGCTCACTTATTTATTTATTTAAAAAAACAAGCATTCTGAGAGTATTGCATAAGCAATACACGTCCCCTACCGGTTTGTATTATTCTATGAAAGCTTCCAAGCACACAACTATTTCAGAGCTATTGTAAACGAGATGTCATGCTTTAATCAGAGATAAAAGAACAGAGGAAATTAAAACTATATAGTTGATATAGAAATTAAATAGGAAATAGGTAAAATAATACTCTTTATTTCATCTCCTGTAATTTCGCCAAGTCTATTCTGTATTCGCTGGTAAAAATTTGTGAAAACAATGCACTGTTATGCACAATATCATTTCTTACCGTCTTCTGTACCCCGAATCAAACCAAACAGTTAAACAGCCCAACCCGACAACGAACCCGATTGTAATAATAATACAAAAAAACCCTGCCGATTAAATTTACAACACAATGCTTGACACTATTTTATAGAATTCATTTGTTTGTTAGAAATGATAAAAGGAATGGTACAGGAAAAGGAATGGTAAAAGTAACGCACAGTATACTGACTATATACTGACATCGTTTATTCAGTTACACACCGAACCCGATAACGAACCCGAACATTAAAAAATTGGAATATAAAAAATTAATTTTCTCAAAAATATGTCAATCAGACGCTACAAAAGTGTAAACTTGATCTGTAGTTTGACATTTTGAAGCTGTTCAGCAAGTTTCATATTATTCCTCAAATGCATAAAGAAAAAAAAGTGTGGAAAACTGAAGTGGGACAGACAGACGGACTGACGGACGGACAGACAGACGGACAGACGGACTGACGGACGCAGAGGAAAGATTTAGTCCCCTCCGGTGAAACCGGTAGGGGACTAATAATGAGTACAGTGTAAAATTTTAACGAAGAAACTGATGTTCTTTTCATTAAGTAGTTAAAGTGGCAGACATTTTTAGGGTAACGACTCATAGACCTCCGAGGATATATACTTTCCCAATGTTGAGCTTCGTGAACTTTAAACTCTTTTGACAGTCGTGTGTAATAGTAAGATTATGTAAACATCATCTTTATAGAATCACATTTTCCATACAAATATCATAGCCAGTGTGAAAATAAAGTTCCATACTGATTTTCTTATATATAATTTTTGTTTTTGAGAAATCAAGTTTTTTCACCAAACGTTTCAACACAGAACAGTCTTGTGTTCTTAACACCAAAATAGATTTATTTTTATAATATCAGCAAACTTTCTAAATTCTTAATGTTACCATTATCATATAGTAGATTTTTAACATCTAGGATATACTTTTTTCTAAATTTTCTAAAAACAAAAATTAAATAATCTATTTTTACCGTTGTAAATATCGCGATAAAAACTGAATAACTAAGATAATATCAAACGTTTACACATTCCCAAGCCTCCTGTCTATCTTTTATTAGTAAAATATCATCTAAAAAATGTTCAATACTTATTTTTTAAAGATGCTCTGCTCTTGTTATATTTATGCACGCTTTAGTTTTGTCAAGGCACATGTTTGTTTTCTGCATTCACAGTATAAATTTCCTTTATTTAGGTCAGTTCATCAATGCTCTTTTCTACGGTTGAATGATGTAATATATCCATGAAGACAACTGTTACAGTTTTAATTGTGACCAAAATATCACAGCTTTTTGATTTCCCCGAGTTAAAGCCTCAGTCACAAATGGCAGTACGTGTTTGGCAATCGTGCATGTGCTACGGGTTTTGTCAATCGTTGCCCCTGTGGCTGACTGTAGCGGTAAAAATCGTGTTGAAGAGAATGTAAGTGCAACGTTAGACAAACGAACTTAAATGTGCCATTAGTAGGTAGCACGTAAAATTATATTTAGAGACATAATTTAAAGGCATTAATTGTTTATAACAATTTGTAATACATGTACCAATAAAATATAACTAAAACAATTTGTAATACATGTACCAATAAAATATAACTAAATCTTGGAATATACTAATTACAAGAGTATGTTTAACTTGAAGATTCGGTGATGCAGGTGTTACGGGGTGAATACACTTAAAGCTTGTTGTGACTGCCGCCAGGGCTGTTGTTGCGGTTGTTGCGGCGGTTACATTTGAGGTTCTTGTTGGGACCACTGGGACTGCCACTAAGATTGCTATTGCTGCAACTTACCAGTACAAAGTGATCTCTGATGATTTGATAAATAATGGACAAAGCTGGGATTTTTTGGGTATTGATAGCATCCAAAATAAATCTTTGCTTACTGCGCTTCTGCATTCTAAATGTATTAATACTTTGTAAACAAGGGTGATTTTGAGTCTTGAGAGAAGGCGTTTTAAAAGTCAGAATGTTTTACAGAATAGCAAGTTTTACATTAACTGAAATTATTTTTGTTACACATTCATATATAATTTTTTACACTCTGAGTAAAATATACTTTTAAATGTGTGGAATTTATATTAAACACATGGTAACTGTCATGAAATTTATAAAGCAATATTTGGGCGAGGGTAAGAAAACATTTTGGACGCAAAGATTTTGGATGGTTAGCTGTAAAGGATTCTGTTTATTTCACTGTGAAGGATTCTATTAATTTCACTAGGGCCTGTGATTGGAATAAATATAGCACTTATCCTTCATTTTTGTACAGTAGAAATGGGAAAGCCATCAAGTGGAAAGATATGGGTTTGATGTCTTTGTCTGAAAATCCTTTTTAACATTTGTACTTTTATCTTGATAATAGTATCGAAGTTTTTTCAAAAGTATTTTTTACAAATATAATTTATATTTTTTAAATTCAAAAACCTAAGTTTGTTGAAAGGACTGTATATGATATGGGCCTACATCGGCCCCCTAAAATTAACATATTAATGAACTGTAATTATTTGTTTCTATTGTACAGATAAACATGTTAAATGTTTTCATAATTTTGATTTTGATCCAAATGCCCACAATTTTGAAATTTGACATCAAAAAGTTAACTTTTCTTTCCATTTTTTTTGTATATACATGTAACAGCTTGCTTTCAAGCGATTGCTTCAACAAACAAGATATCTTCATCAAAGATGTATCTGCCAAAGACTTATAAGTGACAAAAAGTATGTTCTTGTTCAAAGCGTCGTTCCTTATTTCCAACTAAAAATGATAATAAAAATGCCAATTTTTGACTGATTTGGATTGAATTACAAATATAGCGTCCCTTTTGACGTATTTACATAACCCAATATATTTATTTTATAACATCAGTAACACATTCTAATACTTACTGTTACTATTTTCATCTAGTTGATCTTTATCTTATAAATGGCCACTTCTAACCAGGTTATCAAAAATTAAAATGAATAATTTTTTTTTCAATGTCGTGAAAATCCTGATAAAAACTATAGGACTTAGATATTGTAAAGCGTTGAAAAAACATTAAATGATAACCCCTGACTATCTTAACAAAGTGTCATATCATGTTCAATACTTTTTAAAAAGAATTTTTTGCTATTGTAATTTTCAAAACTTTAATTTTGTCAAAACACATTTTTTCTGCATTCCCAGTATTAATAACCGTTAACACAAATGTTGTTCATCAATATTTATTTCTACATTTGAATGATGTACTATGTTGATTTAATCGTGACCAAAACTTCACAGCTGTTTGATTTCCCCTGGATAAATGAAGCATTTACATTAATCTTTTTACAAACAGAGAGCAAATTAAGTTAATCAATGTTTATTTCTACATTTGAATGATGTACAATGTTGTTTTAATCGTGACCAAAACTTCACAGCCGTTTGATTTCCCCTGGATAAAGGATTAACACATGAAGCATTTACATTAATCTTTTTACAAGCAGAGATCGACTGTGTATTAATAAAATTTTTGAAAAACTATGGAAGCGTATTGATGGCACATTTTTAAATTTTTTTTAATTCTTTAATGTTTAGTTTTTACACTTTAATCTGTAATCCGACATAATTACACTTTAATATGTAACATTTAGACACCAAATTGTAAATTTAACTTATAAATCTGTAAATTTTTTCCCTAAATGTGTAAAATTTACAATTTAAATGTAATGTGTGGAATTTGAACTTTAATCTGTGAATTTCGCACTTTAATGTGTATACTGATAGAGTAACCTGTATAATCCACACTTTAATGTGTAAAATTTACATTTTCATGTGTAATAGCATGAGATTGTCCATGAAGGTACACTGTACGTAGATATCCGCATTATGAGAGTATAATGTATGTACCTAATAATTCCTGTACTCGTAGTAGACATGAATTGAGCAAAAAGCAAAATACCGCTATTTGACTATATTTGGTTATATATCTTAATTTTTAGATATCATAGTCAAAATTGACATTTTAGAGTACCAAGTTGTTTTAATCCTGTATATAAAGTAAATGCATAGTTATTCATTGTTGCTTTATGTAGTTGAAGCAAAATGTAAAATGCAAAAAGAACCATAAAAAGGGTTCCTATCCCCTTCCATACCGCCAATTCTCGATTTTCAGTGCATAAAAAGATGGTTTAAAACTAATGTGTCAGATTGATCTTGTATAAAATAACCGTAAGCAATTGTAACGATAAATCATGATTATTAACGCATGACAGAACTAAATTATACGATGGTATAAAACACCAATTCCAACTCTGCTGCGGTAAACACAAATAGCTCCTCTTGTAAGTCGATTGCATCCTGTTCTTTCTTGTTAAAAGTTGTTCTAAAGAATTTTTTTTAATTTTTTATTACAGGTATTTTCAGAGAACATCAGTGATAAAATGTCTTATGTTTTTTGTGTGGTCGTCAGTTTGATAGGGATGCTCGATTTTGCATTATCTGTTGAATGCAATTCCTGCAAAGGTAGTTCTCTTGTCAAGATAAAATACATGATTATGCTATTAATTTTTGTGATATTGCTGAAGTAATTTGTTGCAAAAATACTTTGGGAAAACTTCTTTTTAGAAAACTGGGTGCTGATTTTTCATGCAACAAGCGGAAATGGAGAGAGTGTTCTAAACGCATGGAAAGCAAGGCACAACAAATGTGACATTGTGTCTGGAATCTGTCCATGTTCGATTAGCAACGGCTGTCTGCCGCCTAAAGCCAAACTTGAAACATTCAAACCAACCACAAAAACTTTAAGAAGTCCCTTTATAGATTACTGGGATTGCCTGAATATCAATAAGGTACCACATTAACTTAAGATAAATGTCTCAGTTGAATGAATAACTATAAGATAAACGCCTCAAATGGTTTAATATAAATATGGATAATGCATCACTTGATAAAATATTGATATCATGGTAAATGCTTCATGCCTCCAATATAGATGTTTATCTGTACAGATAGAGTTGATATAATATATTCATATAAGATCAACATCATCTTTGATCGGCATAATGAAAACATTAGAAAAGTAATATATATTCACAAAGTCTTAGGCCAACCTTATGTTTAGAATGACATTATTATTCAAGAAGTTGGACCTTATACTTCAACTAATAAAGTTTAACGTCTAAAGCAAAGTATACTTTAATGTGTGAAACATTTTAAATACTAGTAGAGAATTACAATTACGAAAAAGGCATGAACAATTTAGCAAAAAAGCCTATCATAACCCCCCCCCTCCCAATTAAAAAAAAAAAGTCAAAGTTCCGTAAATTTTGTATGCATGTTATTAAAATTCTTTCTGTTTAAATTTTTTAGAGTAGTTAATACAGTTTTTCTTTCTTTTGTATTGCAGGTTAAATTTGAGTTGAATGTTCAAGGGGACACAGTAGCTTTTATTGAATTTGATGGAAGAAATTCGAACTTTCTAAACTGGTTTCACAACAGCAGGATTTTGAATTCTAGTTGGACCGATGTGTATAAAAGTCAAACTTACAATTTTTTTTCAATTGACAAGTAAGAATGTTAGAATAAGCCATTTGTAGAACACGTAAATAAATGTACATGTATTATTCCATCATGTTTTATGATATGTGCTTGTGATGAACATTATAATTATCGCTAATGAATGTCAGCAAAAAAAAAATACAAAATGTCTTCCAAAATATTGATTCCATTTAAAAAATAAAGACAATCAAAATTAAAAGTACATTAAAAGGTTTTAAATCAATCGTCTTATTATGAAAAACTCGGAAAAATATGACTTATTATAATGTGTATATGTATGAATTTACTCCATTTAGAGAAACAAAGTTTTACAGACACTTTTTCATCAATAAAAGTTACGGAGGATGCCCTCAGGATTTTGGATGGTTAGCTGTAAAAGATTCTGATAATTTCTCTATTGCCTGTGATTGGGATAAACATAGCACTTTTCCTCAATTTTTGTACAGTCGAAATGGAAAAATCACAAGATGGAACAATATGGGTATGATATTTTTTATGAAAATGCTTTATAACATTTGTACATATATGTTGATAAAAACATCGTAGTATTGTCATAAAAGTATTACATACGAATATACATGTAATCCATATTCGTTGAAATGCAAACACTTTATTTTTTTTAAGAACTTGATTCAAGTTATGAAATTTTTTTGAAATTGAAATTGACCTTTATGCATTTCTTTTTAGAATTTGGGAAAGCGGAAGTTCTCAACATCTACGTCCAAATGGGATATTAGTCTTGTCTGAGTTCAATAAATGTATTGTCATTCATGATGGGAGGTGTTGGTATCTAAGGTATAGGTACATGTGCAAAGGCTTAACAGTCAATAGAACAGTATTTTGCAAATATGTTTCCCATATGAACCTATAGAATAGCGAAAACAACCCATTCTGTGTGAACTTTTCCTGACATCACAATGATTATAGCGCGCGCTGTGGCAACGCATTTTGAAAAATTACGCACTTTGAATTTTTTTTTAGAAACGCTGTTCTAAAAAGAATTAAAAAATAAATCAGGTTAGCTGAAATTTTCAGGTCAATTCAAATTTTCACTTTTTTCATATTTTTTCGTAAATAATTAATATTGATCCATGTCATTTCATGATATTTTCAACCACATTGAAATATAATAAATACACAAACAAAGTCATTTTATTTGACGCAGCACATAGGAATTAAAAATATCTTTTATTTAAAAATTTCAGGTCTTTAGTACATGTTTTTCTTTAGTATGTCCCGTATACCGATCCCGATACAATGAAAAACTCCGAAATTTATAGTCTCGGTAAAAATGCACCTAACAAGACAGCCTATGACACATTTTACATTTACGAGAAAAACAAAACAAAAAATGTGTATTTTTTAAAAATTAAATCATAAAGCATTTTTACATGCAAATTCACTTTAAAGTCATTAACATAAGCATAAAATTAATTCTATAAAAAATAACTTCCCCGCAGAAACGCAGTTACAATATTTAAATATAATTTATATCAATTAACGGAGCGTCTTCTGGCCTCCAGTAAGAATAGATCACTGCTGCCAATTTGGCACAAATTTGTGAAAATAAAAGTAGGTAAAACTAATATGTTTCTTTGCCATACAGTACCCGCAACGTTATTTTTTACAAGATAAACGATAAGATAGGATTCACGCACGATAGGTTGGCATTAACGCACGATAGAACAGTATACACGCACGAAAGGATAGGATTAACGCACGATAGAACAGTATACACGCACGATATGATAGGATTGATACACGATAGGAAAGGATAAACGATGCTCATGATAAACGTATGATCGATTTAAACGATATTTACGAACAAACTGATAATGGCAGAATTTGAGAGAGAACACGTACAAATAAAGATTTACGTAGAATTTCTTTTCAGTAACAATTGCCGAGTTGTTAATCATCGCTGCATCATTTATAGAATGTATAAAAAGACAAGTTTATTTTTTTTTCAATTAAAATTTTGAGCTTTAATGATCAATAAATTTTCTGTATTGTTTTCATTACCGAACATCCTAGCCGATCGCCGCGAATATTTCAGCCCGAGATTAAATCACTCGGAAAATAGCGGGTTTAATTATATAAATCCAACTCTTGTATAAAGTAAATATAAAATCTATCATACAGTAAGTACATTTCTTTCTGTATAAGAAAGTGATGCATTAAAAACGAATTATTACAGGCAATTTAAATAAATATTTACGCAGATACACATTCCGCGTACGATTTGTTAACATTGTTTTCATTACCACACACCCTAGCTGATTGCCGAGAAAATTTCAGCCTGAAATCAAATATCACACGGTAAATAACGGGTTTAAAATAAAACTCGGGTTTTAATTAAATATAAATTATATCATAAATAGTTTTGTTTCTGTAAAATATGAAAATATAAAAATTATATTGCATAAAAGTTAATGTTTACGCAGGTATACACTCTGCGTACGATTTAATATATACGATATACAGGTAAATATGTTACCTTGTTCCTAAGAACTTCCTTTTTCATTTTCAATGTTAACAGATATGATTTACATATAATATTGGTTAATTTTGATCTAAAAAATTTAAAAATTAGTATCCTGACGGAATGTTGGATAGGATTTTACAATTCTTGTTCGATAAATAGTCGTATACGGCGCACCGAACGAGTTGCGACTTTGTAATAAATGTACTTGCTTATAAAAAGGCACTAAACGATTAACACGATAGGATAAACGGAAGAATTGTTGAAATTTAACGATAAACCTAATAGGATTCACGCACGATAGGATAGCATTAACGCACGATAGAACAGTATACACGCACGAAAGGATAGGATTAACGCACGATAGAACAGTATACACGCACGATACGATAGGATTGATACACGATACGATAGGATAGGATTGTAAAAAATAACGTTGCGGGTACTGTACAATGTCGTGAGGAATTCGAACAATGACAAAGTTTTGGGTGTCCATAAATCAAAATCACAGGCATGTTAATTGGTTACAAAAAGCCGTCCCTGCTCTTGATCATGGTAAGAGTGGTTTTTCTTCAGCTTGTAAGTTCTCTCCCAACAAATTTTTGGAATCTCTTTAAAAAAAAATAAAACATTAAACAGCGATATAATAAAACAAAACTTTTCAATAAAAACATAAATTGTTTACAGATTAATAATAAATAAAATTAGAACTCTGTAATTTTAATACTAATCAGATTAAATTCAATTAAACTTTAAAAAATAGTTTTTAATTAAAAAAAAAAATCATTTTGAAAAGGTGCAATATCAACATTTAGCTACAGGTTATTAATAGACACTAGTAGGCTAATTGTTCGAGAACAATTAGAGGTCTTTCCACCTAATATTTTAATGAATTGCTAGATTGCTCTATAAGATATACAAAACATTACTATACCTATGATATATGTTGTACTATAAAATGGGAAAACCACAAGGCCATTAATTGATAAATGGTTTTAAAAGAGATTTTTTATTTTTATTATTATCAAGCCATTTCTTTAAAAATTCCATGTTGTATATATCGGTAAAGATTTATCTAATTACTTTTCTGAATTTTTTTCCACTTACTATGAACAAAACTGAGCCAATTGAATATTCTTTACACAATAGTATAAACAGTAAAGCCAACAATAGAAGAGAGTGTTCTACAGGCTAGCTGTCTTTGTACAAAATGAATAACAAGTTCCACTTGAGTAACCACAGGACTTGATGTGATACCTGGCTGACCCAATTGAATACCTTATTGCGCAATCCAGCAAGCTATTGAAACCCTTACTATAATTCTGTATTTCAAATGATATGAAAATTCATTAATTAAAAGACTTCTAAATGACGTTGACCTTTGACCTTTATGTCATTTTGTTTGTCCAAGGTAGACGCTTCTATTCCAAGTGGTCCGAAGTCTGTACGACAAATAATAAAAAAGTTGGAAATGATTTTATAGAAAATTAAAAACTTTCAGGGGGAATAACTACTAGAAGAGGGCCTCAGATCCTTTGGGTATGAATAGATTGAAGAACCCTCCAAGTGTACTGAATACATTGGTAAAAGTTCCAAGTCTTTATCTCTTATGGTTTCAGAGGAGTAGCGATAACAAGCATTTCGTACAATAGGGGCTATAACTCTGTAATTTTTCAAAGGTATGAGCCAAGGGGCTATATTTTAAAATGTCTTAAGATGTCCTACTACATCCATAAAAATGTTTTTCTCTACCACCCTAAACAAAAGTGATATAAAAACTCGTTAATTAACAGCTTCTCAAATGACCTTGACCTTTGACCTTTATGTCATTTTGTTCGACCAAGGTAGACGCTTCCATCCCAAGTGGTCCGAAGTCTCTATGATAAATAATAAAAAAGTTGGAAGTGATTTTATGGAAATTTAAATACTTTCAGGGGCAATAACTACTACAAGGGGGCCTTAAATCCTTTTGGTATGAATAGATTGAAGAGCCCTCTAAGTGTAATGAAGACATTGGTAAAAGTTCCAAATCTCTATCTCTTATGGTTTCAGAGGAGTGGCGATAACAAGCATTTCCTTCTCAAAGGGCAATAACTCTGTAAGTCCTGGGAGTTCTTTTACACAGGGTCAATTGATACCATAACTTTTAATGAGCAATTACCTAAAGTTTAAATTATTTGGATAACTCTAATAATAAAAAAGTCACCCCGAGCTAAATAGAAAAAAAGAAGAAGAATAAAAAACATAAAGAAAACTAGTAGACTAATTGTTCTCGAACAATTAGAGGTCTTTCCACCTCTTTGTTTTCTATGTTTGAAATAAGATTGCTTCAATAGAATGAATTATTTTTTCTGCGTTACTTCATAAAAAAAAGTGTCAAACGATTAAGTTTGCAATTTTTTAATGCTTGACCTTCACCTTTGACCTTCATGTCATTTTCATCTGACAAGGTAGACGCTTCAAAACCAAATGGTCCGATGTATCTATGATTATTGATTCAAAAGTTATTTGTGTTTCTTTATTGAATGTTCGAAACCTTCAGGGGCAATAACTGCTAGAAAGGGACTTTGGACCCTGTCGGTATGAATAGATTGGAGAAGCGTCTAAGTATACTGAATACATTAGGAAAAGTTTCAAGTCTCTATCTCTAATGGTTAATGAGGAGTTGCGATAACAAGCATTTTGTACAATAGGGGCAATAACTTTATAATTATTACATGGTAAGGGTCAAAGGGTTATATTTTGAAATGTCTTAAGATGTCTTTCTACATCCATGAAAAAGTTTTTCTCTACCATCCTAAAAAAAAGAGATACAAAAACTCATTAATTAAGAGATTTTCAAATGACCTTGACCTTTGACCTTTATGTTATTTTGTTTGGCCAAGGTAATGCTTCCATCCCAAGTGGTCCGAAGTCTCTATGATAAGTAATAAAAAAATTTTGAAGTGATTTTACGGAAATGTAAATACTTTCAGGGGCAATAACTTCTAGATGTGGACCTCAGATCCTTTCGGTATGAATAGATTGAAGAACCGTCTATGTGTACTGAAGACATCAGTAAAAGTTTCAAGTCTCTATCTCTTATGGTTTCAGATGAGTAGTGATAACAAACATTTCGTACAATAGGGGCAATAACTTTGTGTTTATTCAAAGGTATGAGCCGAGGGGCTATATTTTAAAATGTCTTAAGATGTCTTAATACATCCATGAAAAAGTTTTTCTCTACCACCCTTAACAAAAGAGAGCTAAAAACTCATTAATAAACAGATTTCTAAATGACCTTGACCTTTGACTTTTATGTTATTTTGTTCGGCCAAGGTAGACGCTTCCATCCCAAGTGGTCTTAAGTCTCTATGATAAGTAATAAAAAAGTTGGAAGTGGTTTTATGGAAATTCAAATACTTTCAGGGGCAATAACTGATAGAAGGGGGTCTCAGATCCATTCGGTATTAGTAGATTGAAGAACCCTCTAAGTGTACTGAAGACATTAGTAAAAGTTTTAAGTATCTATCTCTTATGGTGTCAGAGGAGTAGCGATAACAAGCATTTCGTAAACAAGGGCTATAACTTTGTAAGTTCTGGGGGTTATCAGGATCAGGGTCATTTGGTATTATAGCTTTAAATGGTCAATTACATGAAGAAAAAATTGTTTCAATATGTCTTATAATAAAAAAGGTGTCCCTTGGAAAATAGAAAAGAAAAATAATAAGAACTAGTAGACTAATTGTTCTCGAACAATTAGAGGTCTTTCCACCTCATTGTTTTTTTATGTTTGAAATAAGATTGCTTCAATACAATAAAATATTTCTTTTGCGTTACTTCATTTAAAAAAGTGTCAAACGATTAAGTTTGCAATTTTTTATTGCTTGACGACCTTGACCTTTGACCTTTATGTCATTCTCATCTGACAAGGTAGACGCTTCAATACCAAGTGGTCCGATGTATCTATGATTATTGATTCAAAAGTTATTTGTGTTTTTATTGAATGTTCGAAACTTTCAGGGGCAATAACTGCTAGAAAGGGACTTTGGACCCTGTAGGTATGAATAGATTGAAGAAGCGCCTAAGTATACTGAATACATTATTAAAAGTTTCAAGTCTCTATCTCTAACGGTTAATGAGGAGTAGCGATAACAAGCATTTTGTACAATAGGGGCAATAACTCTATAATTGTTACATGGAAAGGGTTAAAGTTTTATATTTTGAAATGTCTTAAGATGTTCTACTACATCCATGAAAAACTTTTTCTCTACCATCCTAAACAAAAGAGATACAAAAACTCATTAATTAAGAGATTTCCAAATGACCTTGACCTTTGACCTTTATGTCATTTTGTTTGGCCAAGGTAGACGTTTCCATCCCAAGTGGTCCGAAGTCCCTATGATAAGTAATAAAAAAGTTGGAAGTGATTTTATAAAAATGTAAATACTTTCAGGGGCAATAACTACTAGAAGGGGGTCTCGTATCCTTTCGGTGTTAGTAGATTGAAGAACCCTCTAAGTGTACTGAAGACATTGGTAAAAGTTCCAAATCTCTATCTCTAATGGTTTCAGAGGAGTAGCGATAACAAGCTTTTCGTACACAAGGGCAATAACTTGGTAAGTTCTGGGAGTTATCAAGCAAAGGGTCATATGGTACCATAACTTTTAATGGCCAATAACATAAAGAAAAAATTGTTTCAATATCTCTTGAAATAAAAAAGCTGTCCCTGGAAAAAAAGAGAAGAAAAAAAATAAAAAACATAAGGAATACAAAAGGTCTTTCACCTGAAAGGTGGAAAGACCTAATAAAAAACATAAAGAAAACAAAAGGTCTTTCACCTGAAAGGTGGAAAGACCTAACAAGAGGTCTTTCACCTGAAAGGTGGAAAGACCTAATACAAGGAAACATTATATTAAAACAATCTACAGTAATAAACAGAACCAAAACAGTAAAAGCAATATGAGCTGTATTTTTAGAATTTTTTTGCTGTAAGTATGATAAGTCTTCATGTAACTTAAACTTTTATGATAAATAAGATTTTAAAAAAGTCATAACTGTTGTCAGAAGAAAGATTTCTCTTTTAAGGAATATTTAACAGATCACTTTTTGTACAGGATGACAAAATTTCAATTTTGCTTCATTTAAGACTTCTGTACGGCTTTTCCCACAAAAATATGGCTCACAAAAATTTTAAAACCATAATTATTTTTCTCAATTTAGTAGAAAAAAAAACATTTTCGTTTTTCTTAGCATTAATTGTGCAGCTTATATTGCTTTAAATATAATATAACTAATGTAATACCATAAAAACAACAACAACATTCAGATTAAACTGTCAACATTTAAAGATAATGGTTTCATATTCAACTTGAAAACCTTCCTAATTGTGTTAATGTTTGGTACAGGAAGGCTCGATCAGTGTCATCAACTGGTCTATTTATTACCCTAGTGATGTTTTTAGTCAATGTACAACCAAAAGTTATACAATAACTTACAAGATACATTGACATAATCATATAGGAAACAAACAAAAAAAATAGGTGGACATGGAATTTCTTACATAAAGTTTCAGATACTCCTGTACATATATAATGATGTACAAAATACAAGAGTGCTCAACTTAAAATAGCGTACAAGACCCAGATAATAACAGATAGTTACCTGTAATTTCTAAACCCGTCAGATGCAGGAAAAAAGTCTTCCCTAGTTTGAGTCTGACGAGGTGGTGCACTCACTGGATGTTAAATCCAGCTCTGTCTCACATCTCTTTTGCTTACATTTTTGTATCTGTAGAGGATCAAACTTTTCAGTGAATAAAATGGAGTATATGAATAGTCAATACTATTGTTAATTTGTTAACAGAATAAAGTTCGTAAATTAAGATAAGAAATATCAATATAAAGAAATTACCAATACAACAGAACGCTGGCATTGTGGTGACATTTGTCCAACCCATTAAGCCACTCGCATGTACTATGCTATATTGTATAAAAGTACTTAGAGATATCTAGATGAATAAAATATTAACATGATTATATTTCTTTTCTAAATTTAATATCTAATAAAATGAACTTAATTTTGTCATTAAATTTTACAATATCTATAAACCGGGTATATGACTCTCAACAGGGCAAGTGATTAAGAAATTCGGGTTGCGTTTGGTCAAGAGTAATTGGTATTTATCATGTTTATACTGGGTAAATACGGATAAGTGATACTTATAATACATTTAATTCCATATGTGCTGTTCGTTTATGAATAATGTTAATGGGGAGGAAAAAAAGCATGTTGACATATGATGAACTCACCGTAACCTTGTAGCTCTGATCACGCTTAGAGATTTGTACAATTCCCCATATAAATTTTGCTTCTTTGTCAAAGTTCAAACACAAACTTTAAAATATATTCCGACTGAACAGCAACTTTTGATATTCTCCTTGATTTGGATGTACCAGCTGTGTAATTTGACCAGAACAGAATCGAAAAGGCCATCACTTTGTAGAAGACGACGATGGCATTTAGTCTCACTGCTTTGTTTATTTCCAGATGCGAAATCTCGCGCGAAGCTGTGTAGGCCTATTGCATATTGTTAAGTACATCATTATGAGCATCTTTTCTTCTATCCAACATTACAAAATATTTTTCCTTTCTGCGAAATGGGTAATAAAAAGTTTGGACTTTTGACCCCTAAGAACCCCCTAGTCACGTAACACATGATAAAATCATTACATTGCTTGGATACATAACTGCGAGATAATCATTTTGCTTCTATAGCCTTTCACACAATATCTTTCAGTAAAGGGCTATAAAGATTAAACTTAAGAGCCCTCTGGTCCCCTATTTTGAGGTGCCAACCTCTTTTTCCTGGTATCAAATGAAACGTATTGTAGAGGTCAATGTTGCTCTGCTTTAAATTTGTATTTCGTTTTATGGATTTTTGAGATGGTTGACAGTTTGTTATTGTCATTTTCATGTACTTACTGGCAGTTTATGACGTCAGAAGTGACGCTATTTTTATAATTCAATCAAAATCAATCCAAAATTGACATTTTTCTTATTTTTTTTTCGAATGGGAAATATAGAGCGACTCTTTGAACAAGAACAAACTTTTTGTCACTTATAAGTATTGGAGAGATACATCTTTGGTGAAAATATTTTGTTTGTTCAAGCAGTCGCTCAATGATTCCTTAAAGAAAAACTGCCTCAAAACAAGCCGTTTTAAGCTAAAAATGAGAAAATGGCGGGAAAAGGTAAACTTTATGATGTCATTTTTTAAATTGTGGGCACTAAAATCAAAATGAAAATTATGAAAAAACTTCATATGTATATTTGTACAAATAAAACAAAGAATTACAGTAAAATGACAATGTTCATTTTAGGGGGTCATTTTAGGCTAAAACCATATATAGTCCTTTAAACTTTTTTTGCATTGCATATTTTAACAAGATATTTTCCAGAAAAGTGATAAGCAAAAAAAAATTTTTATTTTTTTTCTAGCCCTATATAGCTACCGAGCGCATTTAGTGCAAGACATATAAAACAACAACCATGCAAAACTTCGATCTTTCCTCTACCAACTGTAGAAATTTGCGCTCAACAACTTTTATAGTTGATAAGAATGTCTGCAGACAAAATACATATACAAACATCTTCCGTTTGAAACGGAATACCTTAATAAAATTGAAAAAGACACTACATGTATAGAACTAGACTTCCGTCCGATTTTAAAAGTTGAAATACATGTAAGATCTTGAATTTGCTATAAACTTGAAGATAGAAGAAAATAGGGTTTTTATTCTAAATAACAGAGAGTATTTTGATTAAGGTGAAATAGCTTTGATTTAAATACTTTAGACCCTCCTTGACCCTCCTTTTAATTGATCAGTCCCCTTTTCTTGATATCAAATGAAAGGTCTTTTGATTTTTAAGACCTTTTGTTCAACAAGTGTTAAGAAATTTGGTACAGGTCTTGAGATATTTGGAAAAGATTGCTTAAGAGGTTGATCCTTTATCTCCTTATCGAGGCCGTTTAACTTAATTTTGAAGGTTGCATATTTGAGAAAACTTCAGACCTCTTTTTGTCCCTAATTTTAGGGGCCAGCCCCTTGTTCTTGGTATTTATCTAAAGGTAACTTAAAACTACACACATTTTGTACAACAAGTGTTTACAAATTGTTATCGTTCTTTAGATATCAGAGAATGAACTTTATAGGGTTTGGTCCCTTATCTTCTTATTGGGGCTGCTGAACAAAATTTTTAAGATTGCATCTTTTCTTCGATTCTGCATTTCAAAAAAGTTTACCTTTTTGACATAAAGGGAATCAAAATCTTAGACTTTTGACATATTTGCTTCTATAATCTATTACAAGATATACCAAAATATTACATAATAAAAAAGGGTTATAGATAAAAGACTTTAGAGCCCTCTTGGTCCCTATTTTGAGGAGATACATGTAGTCCCTTTTTCTTTGTATCAAATAAAAGGTCTTGTATATTTAACCTTTTTTGGCATTTCATGTTTTAACAAAAAATTAACAAAAGTAGAATCCTCTGCTGAAAACGGAAGACCCTATGATAAAAAGAAACCGCAGAAAAACGGAGGGTCTTCCGTTTCGAAGTAATAAAGAAACCGTAAAATAAAAAATGGTCTTCCTTTGGAAAGGACCCTAATTTATTTTTTTTAATTGTGAAATATGAATTCCCATTTTATAAACATATCAAAATGTTTACTGAAATAAAGTATTCTAAAAGTGCTTTCATATTTTGAGCAACATTATACAATAATCGACACCACAATTCAGAAGAACATTATTTTAATTAAAATAGTAATTATGTGGAAGGTGAAGTTAATATTATCTTTATTATTTGCATATTTTTTGTACAAAATATAGCAAACCTTAGTTTTAGGGAGAAAAAACCTTAAAAATTGAAATTTTTGCAGCTTTTAAGCTCAGCAAGTGTAAAAAAAAAAGTATATACGTATAATTAATTAAAATTACGAAATGAATTTTTACCTATACTTGCATTCTCCTGGTCCATTTGCTTATTATTTATTAAAACCTTTATTCTATTTTTGTGAATATTGATGGGATGTAAAGCCTAAAGTGAATAAAGACTTTATAAAATGTATAGAAGTTAGTAGATATGTCAACAACTAAACTTTATGATAACAGAAGTTTTGGTATCATCTCGAGGGAAAAGGACATTTTTATTGAACAATATGCAAATTTATGCATAGGTAACAAGTGCTGTTTTGTCATTTCTTGAATATAAGATAAACTATTCTTACATGTAAATTACTGTAATTTAATAATTCAAATAGAACTTGGACGTAGGCGTCCTTCATAAATGAAAAGATAACTGATAATTGTCAATATTTACTTCATTATATTATGGTGTGTACGTGCCATAATTCAGCAAATGCTACATGTTACACAATTCTACAAAATAACTTTACAAAGGATAATGGATACATTTATCTAACATCAGCGATACGTACAATTAACTATTACACTACCCATACTACTACACCTGTGACAGAAACGGGATATCATATACCCAGCAAGTCATAAATTAAAGAAATGTTAAAACAACCACATCGATTGTGTTAAGACTCATTGTTGATAGTTTTCATGCTAACCACATTGCAACGAATTGGTCTTCCGTTAATGTCAAAGTAAAGTTCTAAATTCCTGTCAGAATCAAAGTTCTTAAACTAATAACAAGAGTAACTAAAACAAACAGATACAAAAAAATTGAATAAAAAAAGAAATCTTTTCTCTTAAGAAATAAACAGCAAATCAACAAGCTCGTCGGAATATGAACTTGGTTGGTCACGTGTTTAAAACCGTCAACTACGACAGATGCCAGAAAAATTTTGATCAGAAAAGCTCACTTGACTCTTCAACTTAATACCAAAGCCTACTGTTTAAAATCACAAGCACTTTTCTCTAACTGTTTTTATGTTAATGTACTTTGTTTTTGTCATATAAAATTCAGCCTCTTGAATATATCTCCCTTTCTGCTCGAAGAGTCAAAATCTCCTCATCTTCTATAGTCTTTCTTCTTTTTACGTCTTCTGACCAGTCGTCACTACTTGGCAGATCAATAAACTGGTTACATTCGTGTCGATTTATTTAAATTATTATCACTGATACACATGTATGCAGAGGTACTACTTTGAAAATTTAATACTATCTATTCTGAGATTCGGTTTATCTTTCAATGTAGCAACAATAAATTCATTATTAGTGTTTATATGATCTACCACGATCCACCACGCTCTGCAAAGATCTACTACGTCTCATTACTTTACAACTCTTTTTACCATACAAATTAACATTACATAAGTCTTAAAAATTGGTCACTGAGTTGTGGCAATAAAGAAAAAAAATAATGTAGGCAGTCCGGTCTCGCAATAATCAGTACTGTAACACCCCCCCCCCCCCCCCAAGAAAAAACAAAACAAAACAAAAACAAAACAAAAATCTAGATGAAAGCTAAAGTTCTCCCCCAGATCAGCAAAATGTTCGTAAATGTCCCTAATGCGTAAAATAACAGCATATGCTGGATTACAAGCCAAGCTAACATGATTTTATTTTGAAAATACAGTAAAACTCGTTTAGTACAAACACGGATATAGGAAATTCTCGGATATTGCGAAAATTTGTTTAGTCCCCAGTGAAATTCTTAACAAATCTTAACAAAATTTTACGGTTAGAACGAATTCGGATATAACTAATTTACCGATATAGCGAACTGATTTTGAGTCCCGTAGAGGTACATAATAACGAAATTTAACACTTTTATAACGAATTTCTTTACAGATTAAAAAAAGTTTGAAATACTATTAAACATAAGAGTTTGAATGAATATATTTTAATATAAAATTTTCGACTCATAATCTAATTGTTAAAAGTTTCAAAGTAATGTATTTTTATTCTAAGCCTCAATTAGCAAAAATTATAGTCTAGTGAAAGAAAACATGTATATTGTGAATTCGCTAAAGTTATTATTACCACTTCGTTATACGGATATAACGAATTACGGATATAACGAAGTAAATCCATTGGTCCCTAGGACTTCGCTATAACCGAGTTTTACTGTATTAAACTTTCAAATATAGTTGAAGACATTGGCAGGAATCTTATTACCATTAATAGATAGTCTAGGGAGAATTAACACGTAATTCGACTCCAATAGCATGCCATGTCCCGATTATTTTTAAATCATAGTTAGATAAATTAAAGTACAATTAATAAGTTTGGATTTGGTACTGTATTACATATCCATGTGTTTATTTCAGCTTCATTCTGTGATCACTTAAGTCATACAACTTATCATACCAAAAGTACGTGGTTATCGTGAGTTTGTTGTCGATATTTGATTGTATATAAAAAGAAATACAATATTCTCTTTTATGCTTCACAGCTGGTTCAAACAATCCATTTAAAAAAAACCGTCCGTTATTTATAAGCTTCGAGCAGGTAGATTGTTACTTTGTTGATAGTTGCTCGTCAGGTTCAAAAAGTATTTTTACAGCAATCTTTAAAGAAGCAGAGAAAATGAATTTTGTTTTTCATGTGACTGTTAGTTTGATAGTGATGTTTGGTATTGGTTTTTCTGCTGGATCCAATTATTGCAAAGGTGGGTCTCATTTACTTTTTGTGATTTAAGAGATAATAATGTAAATTTATTAGTTAAAGTTATTAGTTATTAGTTAAGTTTTTGTAGTAGTAGATAAAATATTTGTTGTTTTGAAATGAACTAGTACTTGAAAAAATCGTTTTAGATAACTGGGTGTTGATTTTCCATGCACGAAGCGGAAATGGCAAAGATGTCTTACAAGCATGGAAAACCAGACACAACAACTGTGATATCGTATCCGGAATCTGTCCCTGTTCGATCACTGATGGCTGTCTGCCGCCTAATGCCAGAATTGAATGCCTCCAATCAGCTACAGAAACTTTAAGAAGTCCCTTTATAGATTACTGGGATTGCCTAAAAATCAAGAAGGTACCATCAATTATTTGAATAACAATAACTAATTAAAGATAAATTCCTCAGTTTATTAAATAACAATAAAATAAATGCCTCAAATTATTTCATATAAATAGATAAATACACCAATTGATAAAAAGTGATACGGTAAAAGCTTTATGGCTTCAATACAGATGGTTAAATGCACAGATAGAGTTGATACGACATATTCATATAAGATTAACATTATCTTCAATCGGCAAATTGAAAAAATAAAAAAAAATGAAAAAATAATATTTATTCACAAAGCCTTATCTCATTATTATGTATAGAATGACTTTAGTATACAAGAAGTTTGACCATATACTTCAACTAAAAAAAGTTTAATGACAAAAGCAAAATATACGTAATGTTTAAATCATTCTGAATACTAGTAGAATATTTAAACTACGAAATAGTGATGAAAAGTTTAATGATGAATGCCTATCATCGATATATAAAATAAAAAAAAATCACATTAAATTTCAAATGCATGCTGAAATAATTCATTACTATTTAAAATTACTAAGAATAATTAATATGGTTTGTCTTTCTTTCTGTAATGTAGGTCAAATTTGAGTTGAAAGTTCGGGGGAAAACAGTGGCTTTTATTGAATTTGATGGAAGAAATTCGAACTATCTAAACTGGTTTCACAACAGCAGGATTTTGAAGTCAAGTTGGACTGATATGCATAAAAGTCAAACTTACAATTTTTTCTCAATCGACAAGTAAGTATCTTAGAATAAGCGATTTGCGGAACATCTAAATGCAATACTGTGCATGTATTGTTCAATCATGTTTTATGATACGCGATGATGCTTGCGATGAAAAATATTGATAATGAATGTCAGCAAAAATAAAGTACATTTATTAAATGTCTTTCGAAATATTGCTTCCATTTTTTAAATAACAAAACATCAAATATGATAGTACAATAAAAGGTTTCAAACGTCTTAATTTGAAAAACAATATTGGTATGATATGACTTATCATATTATGCATTCTCATTCAAAATATTTACTCATTTTAGAGAATCAAGGTATTACAGACACTTTTTCATCAACAAAAACTACGGAGGATGCCCGAGGGATCTTGGATGGTTAGCTGTAAAGGATTCTGCTAATTTCAGGGGGGCGTGTGGCTGGGATAAACATAACTCTTATCCTCAATTTTTGTACAGTCGAAATGGAAAAGTCACCAGATGGAACGATATGAGTATGATATTTTTTGTATGAAAATGCCTTATAACATTTGTACATATATGTTGATAATAACATATTAGTATTATCATAATAGGAATATTACAATTAGAATCCATATTCGTCCAAATGCATAAACTTAACTTCTTTGAAATTTCATTAAAGTTACAAAACATTGTAAAATTTAAATTGACCATTATGCATTTCTTTTTCAGGATTTGGGAAAGCGGAGGATCTCAACATCTACGTCCAAATGGGATATTAGTCTTGTCTAAATTCAATAAATATATTGTTATTCATGATGTCATGTGTCAATATTTAAGGTATACATACATTTACATGTGCTAAGGCTTAACAGTCAGGGGAACAGTATTAAACGTGTATGACCATTGATCATAACACAGATGACTGCTAGACAAAATTGTTTGTTATTCTATGTTTTGCGCTGTCTTTCATATCAGACAATTATAGAAAAATATTTTTTCAGGATATTGACTTCATATTAGTTGCTGATAAAAAGACCCATGATATTTTGTTATTTACTAATTGTAGGTGCTAATGTTCTTTGTTATATTCAAAGGCTGGTATGTAGGTTTAGAAGACTTAAAATGTTCAAAATATGATATGATAAAAACCTAAGAATTTAATAGGTAATTTAAAGCAAACAAAAGCGAACAGTAATTTCTTATATAAATCAAAGTACTGAAGTACTGAAAGCCGGGCTCTTTTGGTGTGTCTTTATGCATATTGTGTAGTAAAGACTGAAAATCTCTCTCTCTCTCTCTCTCTCTCTCTCTCTCTCTCTCTCTCTCTCTCTCATGCTTTTAATGTCGGCAAAACGTCAGAGAGCGACCAAATTTTGTAAGCGGCTATAAACAAAATTATGTCTGTCTAGCAGAAAAAAGTTCAACTGTTGTGCTTTGAAGTTTGCAACAAGCGTTATATATTCAATTCCCATTTCTTCAACGCGCAGCAAAGTAGTTAATGTAAATTCATGCGCATTGTATGTGTCCAAAATGCATTCTTGTGTTTTTAAAACACGTTATTTATAAGAAAACTTAAAAAGATTGACAAATCTCTCGAAATTAAAATAAATGAAACAAAATGCCAACACTTTTGACAAAACGTGGCTCTTTGTGTAACTATTTAGTATAGCGGAAACTTTTACTTTGACGCTGTTTGGTTTTTAGCTCACCTGAGCTGAAAGCTCAAGTGAGCTATTCTGATCACATTTTGTCTGTCGTCCGTCTGTCTGTCTGTCCGTCCGTCTGTCTGTCTGTCCGTCTGATGTAAACTTTTCACATTTTCAACATCTTCTCAAGAACTACTGGGCCAATTTCAACCAAACTTGGCACAAATCATCCTTAGGCAAAGGGGATTCAAAGTTGTGAAAATTAAGGGCCACACTTGTTTTCAAGGGGAGATAATTAGAAATTAATGAAAAATTTCGAGAAATTTTCAAAAATCTTCTTCTCAAGAACCAGAAAGCCAGTAAAGCTGAAACTTGTGTGGAAGCATCCTCAGGTAGTGTAGATTCAAAGTTGTGAAATTCATGATCCCTGGGGGTAGGGTGGGGCCACAATGGGGGGTCGAAGTTTTACATAGGAATATATAGAGTAAATCTTTGAAAATCTTCTTCTCAGAAACTAAACAGCCAGGAAAGCTGAAACTTGTGTGGAAACATCCTGAGGTAGTGTAGATTCAAAGTTGTGAAAATCATGACCCCCAGGGGTAGGGTGGGGCCACAATGGGGGGTCGAAGTTTTACATAGGAATATATAGAGTAAATCTTTGAAAATCTTCTTCTCAGAAACTAATCAGCCAGGAAAGCTGAAACTTATGTGGAAGCAACCTCAGGTAGTGCAGATTCAAAGTTGTGAAAATCATGATCCCTGGGGGTAGGGTGGGGCACAATGGAGGGTCGAAGTTTTACATAGGAATATATAGAGTAAATCTTTGAAAATCTTCTTCTCAGAAACTAATCAGCCAGGAAAGCTGAAACTCGTGTGGAAGCATCCTCAGGCAGTGTAGATTCAAAGTTGTGAAATTCATGATCCCTGGGGGTAGGGTGAGGCACAATGGGGGGTCGAAGTTGTACATAGGAATATATAGAGTAAATCTTTAAAAATCTTCTTCTCAGAAACTAAACAGCCAGGAAAGCTGAAACTTGTGTTGAAGTATCCTCAGGTATTGTAGATTCAAAGTTGTGAAAACATGATCCCTTGGGGTAGGGTGAGGCCACATTGGGGGGGGGGGTGTTAAAGTTTTACAAAGGAATATATAGAGTAAATCTTTTAAAATCTTTCTCTCAGAAACTAATCAGCCAGATGATTCTTTAAAACTGTTAAGACTTTGGCTCCAGGACAATTCTTCGGCCTCACAAGAAGGTTCAGAGTTTGATGTAGCTTAATATCCCATATATAAACAATTGTAAAAGATCTTTTTGAGGACTTCAATACTCAACATGTGATATGACCCTTAAAATCATCCTGTTAGAAAAGGGACTAATGATTATAAACATAAGAATATCCAGGGGGGAAAATGGTTTTTATTTTTACAGGATCTACATGTATTATTGTACATTGTCCAGATTGTTTGTATTATGACTTCATTAAGCTGATTTTATCATACCCATTGTTCCTCAGGTGAGCGATGTGGCCCATGGGCCTCTTGTTTGTTTACTTTTTAAGTTGTGCTATTTATATTAACATTGGCGACAACAAAAATACATTTTGAAAAAGCATAAGAATATATGAGTTAATCGCTAAGCTAACTATAAAAATATCCCCCGAGCACTTTAGGAACGGTAAAAACTATGGAGGGTAATCGTGTTCAAAAATCCAGACATGTAAACTTGTAAATCCGAATATGCAATCGTGTTGATGTGTGAGCCTGAGCATGAATATGTGTAATTCTGATCGTGTAACCTATAAAACTCGGGCATAAACACGTGTAAGATTTGACTCAGTTCCTTCGCATGATGCACATTTTGCAACTTTATTGTTTACATTAGTTAATTAAACCTTCAAATTTGCACACTTTCAATCCGTAGTTTCTGCATTTGTAACTTCAGGCTCGGCAATAGCACATCTGACATGATACAAATTGACAAATGTAAAGTCTACAAGTTTGTCGAATTTTGACATGACCATATATGGAAACAGTGACGTCACCGATAGAAAAAGGATAGCTGCAGGTAAAGGCATGCCGTAATCGCCGGAATAGGGACGGAATAAATAAAAAAAATATTAGGTAGGCCTATAATCATATCTCTGAATAACAACATTTCATAGAGTATTATTTTTCGGAAAATTAAATTTTGAGATTGGTGAATATTTTATCAAGAGAATGTATAAAAGATGCGAGTAAAGAATTCGATCGGCTTCAGATATCCTCTTAGAACTGAAAAAAATTACATTTAATGACTTTGTTTGAATACACGTGTATAAAGATATATACGCATTTGTATTCATAAGCGTCTGAACCGGGATGGGGGGGGGGGGGGGGGGTGGGCTAGGGGGACTTAGCCCCCCCCCCCCCCCCCCACTTTTTTGCCAAGTTAGACCTAACCATTAGGAACATAGCAACAGGGAGGATTCAACCCCCCATCCCCCCCCCCCCACACTTTTTCCTCGCAACAAACAAAATTGTTCCTTAAAAGACCTTAAAGAGAATGAAATATTAATAGTGATATTTAAAATTAGAGTCATAGTAGGTATACTAGCACCCCCCCCCACCACCACCACCACCACGGATGAAGAATTTCATGATTTGGGGGGGAAATTGGGCAGGTAAGATTGGAGTTATTGGTATACCATCCCCCACGGATTAGAATTTTCATGATTATGGGAATTCTTGTCAATATTTTTCATGATTAGTTTAGCCCCCCTTTCAATTTGCTTCCGACGCCACTGTTATTAGAGTACATGCAACAAATTGTTAAAGTATAGGCCTCGGCTGAAATAAGAAAATATCTCCAAATGCATCCTTATCTCTACCACAAAGTTGTGACAAGACCCCCCCCCCCCCCCCCCCCCACGCGAAAAATTACACGGGGTCCGTCAGCTGAGTTGCAAAGTTATCGATAAGAAAAACAAACTATTTAAAGACATTGGTTTTGAGATTGTGATTACCCGGTAATATGAGACATAAGAAGCGGCACCCAAATGAATAAAAATTCCAAAGATAAGGTTAATTGTCGTGAAATTAAAATGTGTATAAATTATTTTAAGAAATGTTTCTTTGCATTGTCGGCAATATATAGGAGAAAAGCCTATCATGCAGGTAAAAATTGACATTTTTTAAAAATTATTTTAAGCAATTATTACGGGATTGAGTATGACGTCCTGAATGTCGGTTCAATACAGACTCACTTTGTGAAGTTGGCTGATAAAAAATTTCTGGAGAGCTAGTATAATACAGCTTTACAGCCACTTGTGAACTAGCTGCAGGTCTGTAGCTCCTTGTCTAAAAATACAGATGGACGATCTTTGAGCTACAGAGCCTCCCATAGTAAGACTTCAATTTACGGCGCACAAAAATATGTGCTAGTTTTTTTTATTATTATTGAAGATTGTGTTATTATTTATCTTTCACTTACACAACAACAAAAAGTATAAATACATGTAAAGTAACATAAATTTTTCCGCGAAAAATTACGAAATCCTTGCAGGTCGTTTATTCTAACTAATTCAGAAATATGACAAGAGTAAATATGGGGTACTCTATATGCAATGTTTTTGCCCCAAAATGACAAAGTTCAACAGCTGATATTTTTATAAATTATCAGAAATCAAAATCCTAGCAATTTGCATACTTCTGATATATATATGTATAAATGATCTGCAAAAGAACAACTTCCTATCTTGAAAACTGTTCGAGGAGTTATCGGTACAATAAGGGTACCTTTCTGACAGCCACTCGCCCGTCTGCAATTTTTACTATTTCAATAATCTGAAACCCGGTTAAAAATTCACTCTCAAAATTCTTAGAATTCAGAAGCAATGGAGTTACATGGGACCCCACGGCGGTCTTCGAAACCCATGCCGCTCAAAATATATTTACTCCCTTAGGAAATTTCTTGATCCGTCTCATTTCTAGAAAAGAGTACGCATTTACTTAAATTCCAGTTTAAATTACATGTCAATTTTTTTTTTTAGAGATATAAGATATTAGGCGTTTCCTTTTATAATACCATGAGAATTATATTACGGAAATTAGCGCATTCGTCACATCGGCAACGATTTTTTTTTCTACATGAACCTCTTCCTGTTTGGTCCAGTTTCAATCATACCTCAATTTTTTTTCTAAAAATAATACCGGTGTTTTCGATAGAAAAGGTGTCGTTCATTAAAAGCTTATTGCAACAGTTTAGCTGAATATTATGTTTATTTTTCGTTCATTCCGGTCCGGCGGTTACGGCATGCCTTTTCCCGCAGCAAGGCAGTTGCCATATAAGGTCATGTCAAAATTCAACAAACTTGTAGACTTTACATTTGTCAATTTGTATCATGTCAGATGTGCTATTGCCGAGCCCGAAGTTACAAACGCAGAAACTACGGATTGAAAGTGTGCAAATTTGAAGGTTTAATTAACTAATGTAAACAATAAAGTTGCAAAATGTGCATCATGCGAAGGAACTGAGTCAAATCTTACACGTGTTTATGCCCGAGTTTTATAGGTAACACGATCAGAATTACACATATTCATGCTCAGGCTCACACATCAACACGATTGCATATTCGGATTTACAAGTCTACATGTCTGGATTTTTGAACACGATTACCCTCCATAAAAAACGAGACTTTTTCTCGTTATCAAGAGATCTTTTCTCATCATAACGAGATATTTAACTCGTAATTACGAGATCTTTTCTCGTAATAACGTAATATATATTTTAGTCTTTCGTAAAAAAAAATAACCTTTCCACGTATAAATATTATTTTGCGTTCCTACAACTCAAAATTGAATTGAAATAAATAAATATCAATTGAAATTGAAATAGCTATATTCGATAACGTTTAAATCATCGATGTATTTTTCGTAATTTTATCTTTAACATTGCTTGTATTATTTTTTGATTAATGGAAGGTTACCAAGCCTATACTTACAGCATTTTTTAAATAGTAGGGGCTAATCGCAGACTTCCATGAAGTTGTACATGTAATACACATGTTAACCATGGTAATCTTTGCACATATAGAAGACTTTGCTGTTTTTTCTGCGTAGATTGCTGATTGACATTAATATATGACACTGATAATGATACTTCACGCACGTTTACTCACTTTTATGCTTAATTGGTCGAATGATTCAAAGATTGGTGTAAATTTATACATGCATTTACCTTATTCCTTGATATCTCTGACTCGTATTCGCTCTCCGTTGTGTAGAAAAAAAACCTGAATGGCACTTGGCGATATGTATTTTCTCAGAATAAAAAAATGTCACCCCTACCGACATTGTACATATGTAAAAATAAACAACTTGAAGGTACATATCGGCGCCATCTTGGATTTATTTAAAACCGCCACACGAGCCTCCCTTTACGCCTGAAACTCAACATTATTTTTTTCTATCATCTCCATAGGCTATTCATCAACAGCACAAATCATTAGAATATATCAAATTGACTTTATTGATTGAAACATTGTTTGATTGATTGATTTATCTTCAATCATTGATTGTTTGGTTAATTGGTGATCTAACATCCTAACTACTCAAAACTCGATGTTTATCATTTAATTTAGTTTATTAACATATTGCATACAATTAAATGGTTTATCAATGTATAAGGTGATTGAAAGCAAGCTACGACAAAGACTGCCAATACGGTGTCCTACACAAGTACAAAATTTGAGTTCAGGTAAGGAACGTAAAATTAATGTATATCAATGTAAAGCTAGAATAAGGAGTCTTATTATAGGTCTCTTGGTTTTCACAAAAGCGAGTGCTATACTCAAATCGAGTCGACAAACCTCGTAAATTCTGAGTGAAAGGTCAGCCATTTTTGGCATAGCACTACGGGACCCAGAAGACGTGCTGGAATGCTGCGAAACTTCTGTAGCTTTAGCTCGTTGTTTTTGCTGCAGGGTGCGTATTATATCTATCACTTCTATTCTATTCTTGATTTCCTTATTTTCATTCCAATTTTTTAAATCCTCCCAAAATGTGGGGGGCCAACTCCATGATAATTCAAATTTTTTTTATATGCAAAATTTAAGAAAATTGGTTGCTGCAAGAAAGGGGGGGGGGGGCTGCCCCCCCCCCCTCCCCAATTCCCCGATGCTACGTGCCTGCATGTATATCTTTTCTGATTAATCCAGTTTAAGATAACATATTGCATATATTGAAATAAATAAGGAACATGAACCAAAAATATGATAACACCAATCCCTAGTGCATATGTATATTGCGTTATTCAAAAGCTATTCTTCCAGTTAGTATACGGTTTAGAAGGGAATTGAACACGAATTTTCAAAGAATCAGAGAAAATGAATTTTGTTTTTCATGTGACCGTTAGTTTGACAGTTTTGATAGTGATGTTTAGTACTGGGTTTTCTGCTGGATCCAATTATTGCAAAGGTGGGTCTCATTTACTTTTTGTAATTTAAGAAATATTTCGCTCTGTGCAAAATCAGTGTCAACAGCTTACAGTTTGATAATTATAAGAGAAGGAGGGTATTTCCCTGGTAACAAGAAACATATTCAATGTGAACTTTATTACATTATTTTCCTAATTAAGTCTTTGTAGTATTGTATAAGATATTTGGTGTTTGGAAATTAACTAGAAAAACATCGTTTTAGATAATTGGGTGCTATTTTTTCATGCACCAAGTGGAAATGGCGAAGAAGTCTTAAAAGCATGGAAAACCAGACACAACAACTGTGATATCGTATCCGGAATCTGCCCATGCTTTATCAGCAATGGCTGTCTGCCGCCTAGAGTCAGATTTGAAACATTCAAATCAAGTACAAAAGTTTTGAGAAGTCCTTACATAGATTACTGGGATTGCTTGAAAATCAGTAAGGTAAATGCCTAAAACGTTCAAATACAGATAATTGCATGCAAAGTTGATACAGCGAACTGTCTAACCAAAATGCTAATCTGTTAGCAACATTTCTTATAGAAGGTAAAATCATTTTAACAAGGGCTTGGGCTTTGGGTAGGTGTGTGTCAAACAGCAATGTGACGTAGGCCTATCTATTTCATTGCCGACCTCTCAGTCATGGCTCCTTGAAATCAACAAGATTTGTCTGGCTTTTGAGCTAAGACTACGCAATCGTTGCATATTTTACTTGAAACCGCGTCATTTTTAACTTGTTTTGACGCAAGAAATAGATAGCTGCGTCCAATTTAAAGTCCAAGGTCATGTTAATATGGTTCTAATTCATTTAAAAACATACTTTGTAACAAATCAAATGATCATAATATTATGTATTGCACGACATAAGTATACACAAATTGGACGTTTTATCAAATAATTTAACTGAAAAACGTTAAACGAGTCAGAATATATTTGTACATGTTAAACATTTTAAATAGAGAATAAAAACAATTGAACAGTGGATCATCATTGTAGTCAATGAAGTCGCAATATTTAGTTATGTATCAATAATCAATATTTAAAAAAGGAATGAAAGAGAAACAACGTTTTGTTTGCGTGCTGAAATGTATCATTTCTACGGTTATCATGATCATTTGTTTTCATCATCATTTTCATTAGGTAAAATTGGAGCTGAGCATTCAGGGGAAAATGGTAGGCTTCGTTGAATTTGATGGCAGAGATTCGAGCTCTTTCAACTGGTTTCACAAAAATAGGATCTTGAATTCAAGTTGGACTGATATGCATAAAAGTCAAACTTACAATGTTTTTTCCATAGACCAGTGAGTATAAATAATGTATTTAAGGGGGCTCACTACACCTTGAAATATTTTCTCAAATCAGCAGAAAATTACTTGATTATGATAAACATCATAATAGATACGAGGATATTTAAGTCAAATAGGCAAAAAATGTGCAATTTTGAATATAAAATTACATTTTCGAAAATTTAATTCAGTAAACATGAGCAAAAGCTCCAGACGGATTCGATCTCATGATCTGCGATTCAGAAGACCAATACTTTAACCACTGAACTACGACGCTACACAACCCATTTGAACGATAGAAACAGTTTAACAAAACATTTGAATCGCCATCTTGTGACGTAGTGTCTTAAAAAGTACAAGTCTAGGTGTAGTGAGGTACCTTAAACAAACTCAATGTGCGGAATGCGTAAATATGACTTTATAAATTTGGTGCATATCCAAGGCGTTAAAAAAATCTTTGCTTGACAATTGCCTGAAACACTGTTTATATAATAGCCGTCCCCCTAAATCTAAAACAATCACATTTTATAGAACGTGTACAACAAAGGATTCAAAAGAATGTATCAAAATATTAAGTTTATAACTTGAGAAATCGATATCTTTTAATCAATGAATTTACTGTCCTTAGAGAATCAAAATATGAGAGACACTTCTTCATTAACAAACACTACAATGGATGCCCTAACGATAGTGGATGGTTAGTTGTAAAGGATGGTAATTTAACTAATCCCTGTGATTGGGAAAAACAAACCAGTTATCCTCAATTTTTGTACGGCCAACATGGACAAGTCACCAAGTGGAACGATATGGGTATGATACCTTTGTTTAAAACCCTCTTGAAATTTTCAACATTTGCACAAAGATATTGAACATATACAATTCCCTAATAGTATAACACATAAACATCATCTATATTCGTTCATTGAATTTTAAGTTGTTTGATTTTTATGGATCTTTTTTTTTAGAATACGGGAAAGCAGACGTTCTTAACATTTATGTCCAAATGGGATACTAGCGGTGTTTTGTCCGGGTTTTTTCTGCATCATCAGCCATGACATGTGATACTAGTGTTTGATTTTTCACGTACAAAGGCAGAGCAGTCGATGGAAAAGTGTAAAACATTTATGAATGTTGAACAGAGGATGGATGTTGACAATTTTTTTTGAATTGCTGTACACAGAGTCTTGCTTTAATTTTTAAAAGACAATTATAGATGAATAAATCCTGTCAAATCATTACATTTTACTTCATTTAGCTTTGTATTTCTAAAAACTCTATAACTATTTGTTTTTAGATTGCAAAGTTGTTTTTATTAATTTCAAATATGTAGTTTATTAGTCTTAGAATTACAGATGTTAAATGGGTAAGGAAAAATGTAGAAAAAAATGTTTGCTAAACTTAATGTATAATGCATTAATTAAAAAAAAAATATGATCAAGAGAGCAGATTCAAGTATAAGAGAAACTTAAGAATGAATATGCAATTTTAGCACATTCTTAGCCATGCATACCAGTTGTACATCGTCCTGGTGTTTTTCATGCTGCTGGGACCTCTTTAACACGTCCAAGCAAAAAAACATTCTAGCGTCCCACGCTTCATTCATATTGAAATTGTTTTCACCAATGAACACATGATGGAAAGTCAATAACGTTTAGTGACCGAGAGTAACGTCATGTACGCTAAAAGAGAACCATTTTAACAAGACCTTGGACTTTCAGTAGGACGTACATGTAGCTATCTATTTCTTGCATCCTAACAAGATAAAAGCAATGCGGGTTTCAAGCGAAACATGCACGGATTGCGTAGTCTTAGCTCAAATGCCAGACAGATCTTGTTGATTTCAGAGAGTCATGGCTGAGTGGCTGATAATGAAATAGACAGGCCTACATCACATTGCTGTTAAACACAACTACCCAAAGTTCGTGCTCTTTTTAATATGGTTCTATAAGTTCTGAATGCCGTTGGACACAATATACTTTAACTATTAAAATACATGTATAAATACTACATGTCATCAAACAGTATTCTTGATTATCAATCGTTCTCATTATCTATTTGCGACAAAATTGGCGTTTTTGAAGTTTTAGGAGTAAATATGATGTGTAAAATTTAACAACAAAGAGTGGGGTGGAGGGTGGGGGTTATTTATAAAACCTGCAACGTGGAACTTGAAACTGAACTTGGAAGGTAATGTCAATTTGCCAACACAAAACTACTCCTAAAATTACATAATTATATTTGTTGTGAATTATATGTAATTTGACCTAATGAGATAATATTGTGAGGAATAATAATGCAGTTTGGAATCTTAAATATGCTCTGGAACTGCACATCAAATCGTACTTTATCAATTCTAATAAAGAGCAAACCTCAAGCTTTTCATATCTAGTGAGTTCAGGTTTCCAGGATAGAACTGATAACGAGTTACTTCGCCTCCTACATTGTATGTCAACGTAGAGGGCACCGCGTCAAGGATTTTCTGAAAAAAAAATATTTGTGTAGAATCTGAATATTATCATCTGGAAAGTTTTATTAAGTCAAAATTAAAGTTTAAGATTCTGTTTTGAGAAGGGAATGTTGTAGTATCTTATTTTTCTCTTTAGTTATTTTTTAAATGTTTTTTATATCAAAGTTTTTATGAAAAGTAGTATATCACTGGTACAAGTCTTTGTCTGGCGTTTTTGGCAAAGCAAAAATGATATTTGTCCATTGGAAGTTTCAGACTAATACGCGTGACGTGATTGCAGAGCAATTCTCCGAAGAGATTGAAGAATTTGAGCGTTTTTCAATATTTGTGGGGTTTATTCACTTTGTTGTCAACCATTGTTCTTCTTTATCAAAACTTTAAATAAAGATATTTTCTTGATAAAGTATTACACTGTAGTTGTTGTCTAAAAGTCCGATGGAAGTATATATTTCTAATATTTATCTTGTAAATAAAACAAACATTGGAGAACTCTGGTATTAATGAACTGTTGAACGCAATAATTTAAGGATAATTCATACGATAGTGGTAAATACATTGCTAGCTAAGTTTGAAAAACATCGCATTCTTAAATACTGAACCCTATTCTAATGATTCATATACATGTATGTTCAAACAATATACACAGTAAAGTGCTGACTAACCCAGAAAAAATAATTTTACTGTCATAAACCGACATAGTTATTCATAATTGGTCGTTTTTTTCCTTAACTGCAAATTCCTTGTCGAACAATTTTGTCCGATTTTATATAGTTTTCATAAAATCGGTTTTGTAAGACAATTTATATTAGGAAATGAGCATATTCATATTTTAGATTGCTTGTGAAGATTTTTTTTAAATCATGTTTACTTTTTGGTTCACGACAGAGTTGAATATTTCTAATATCTTTAGCATTCCTGAAATCGTTGTGTCTGATATTCTTACCACACACGAAGAAGAAAAACAGACAATACTGACTGTACTCTTGGTTTGCTGACAACATTTCATTTAATAAAAATGATGAAATTAAAATCGATTTGAAAAACGATGTCAAAATATGATCAACAAATATGAGGAAGAAAATCTCAAAAATCTTTGAAATAGATAGGCCTACGTCAGGTTGCTGTTTGACAAAACTACCCAAAGTCCAAGCTCTTGTTAAAATGGTTCTATATTCTTTGAAAAACAAAATTATTTATATTGGCGGGTTTTGCCAGACGGCGCAAAGTGCGAAGTCGAAAAGAGCCAGCCTTTGCGTCGCTGTTAATTACCCTTCACGTTTTTCACGATCACAATCTATTTTTAAAAAAATGTCTTGGAAAATAATATTCTCTTAGAACATTGAGTGTGCATTCACTAATGAAGCATTTCTAGTTTTGTTTTTAAATCTAACCCTATGAATAAAGGATCTGCCGACCCTAAACTTGTTTTGTATTACTTGTTGCCTAACGTCCATTTCTTGAGGTCGGGGTTTCTTTTTCACTTGATGTCATCGATCATACTTGTCAGAATATTGTCGGTGTTGTTAGACAATCTTTTCACAAAATTGATATCCATGCGATTTTTGTAATTTTTGTTACTTTAAAATCGGCTTAAAGAGGTTCGTTCCTTAGGTTTTGGGTAGCCATTTTGGCTCACCTCTTGTCTGAAAACTCTGCATCACATGGTAATTCTAGTAGTATACATGTATTTATATTTTATAATGCCAAAAAAAAAATCCATTGAATAAAATTGTTAAAAAAAATACATTTTTACAGAGTTTAGGGACTATATTTTGTGGCAGAAGGTTTTCAAGAAGGAAATAAACAATTTTCATAATTCACTAGTTTTAGAGTACTGTTACTTTAAGTTTAGCTTCCTAATTTTCAGCGCAGACCAAACTTTTAGATAGTTTGTGTATTACGATATATTCATGATGTTCTAAAAGACATATTTAAACTATATTTGATATTTCTATCGGTATATTTTGGCACATTTAGCTAATATTTCATAGAGGTTAAGAAAAAATTAACTCCAATTTAAAATTAGCTTATTTCATGCTATATCTCAAATTTTTGAGATGTGACCCCTACTTGTTTTACTTTAAAATGAGATATTAGTTGTAAGTCCATTTGTATGCAAAGTTTTGAAAATATGACATTACAATATTTTTTTTATTTGCGTTATAATTTGATAACTTCAAAATTTTGTAACATCTGTTGTTGTGTTCATTATGGCTGATTCTCCAAACGCCTACTGCCCAATAATCATTATTCAATTATACTGGGCAATTATGGGGCCTTCTAAAGGGGCACAGGTAAACTTTACCTGTGTTTCCTTGAATGAAAAATAATATAACAGTTTGTAATTTTTGTTAAATTTTGAATGTCTTTATAATTAAAATTGTTGCATAAATAAAAAGAAAACATTGAATCAATTTTAATATATTTATTTAATTTATTAGCACTACATATAATTTAAAACAATAAAATAATGTTTTAAAATTGCATAACATTTCATATACAGTTTTCTTTTTATTTTGACACATAGCACTATTTTAAAACAAACTCATAAATACATGGTTGTCTAAAACATAAATAACAATTCAAAATGACATTAAGTTTTAAAAAGTATAATTCATACCAGTATATATACAATATTTACACATATACTAGTATGGGCACGGAGTCTGTCATAATGTCCTTTCTCTTTCAATGTCACTATGTCAATGTCCTGAATAAAGAAGTTCCGAAGCTGAATCTGCGTAGGTCATAAGGGCGATGATCCCGTCTTGGTATCGCTCCTTCAGGGTCTGCAGTCTTCTCTTGATGTTCGCGTACTTCTTTGTTTCTGAATCTGTAGAATTTCTTTGCCTTTCTGGATGTCCTTGAAGATCTTGAGGACAGTGTAGATGTTTGGGTGCGCGTGTAGGGCCATCCTCTTCAGCTTCCCGTGCCATGCTTTTAAGTTGTTATTGGTCTGTGGTCCATTGGTTCCGAAGTGATTCCAAATAAGTCTGTCACCATTCACCCACTGTTCTGTCACATAGTCTGTAAAGGTCTCTCTCACTTCCGTAAGGTCGGCTTCATCGCGGTCTTCCAGGACCACACGTCTTCGATGCTGTCTAGAGGAACTAGGGGTAGGACGGCTGCTCTTCTTATCAGTTTCTTCACGTTCATTTATTTATTCACAGCTTGGACAAACTTGTTGAAGAAAGTGATTTTTTATCATAATTTTATCTCAGTCATAATTTAGATAATCATCATTTAAAATCTCTGATTTTAATTTATACCTTAAGAAATAATGTTTTATTCTTATTTTGTTAAGATGTAAGTTTAAAAATGAAGAAAGATATTTAATTTTAATTTTTTTTAATTTAATGATTATTTTATTTCAGTGAAACATTTAGGTTATTAAAAAAATATGGTATTTTTAATATAATGTCAGGTACATGCAACCATTAACACTATTTATTGCGTCTTTTTTTTAATTAAAAATAAGACAATGTCGTCTACCTGTGAACGAAAGTATATACAGGTAAAGTCTACCTGTGTCACAAAGTATATACAGGTAAAGTCTACCTGTGTCCCAAGTTCAAGTTCAAGTTCATTTATTCGCTCAAAACCATTTCAAGCACATGGTACATGAGGACAAAAATTACATTAAAATATACATATAAATTGGTCAGAGGTAAACATATATTAATATAAAGGTTATAGAGTTAGGAAAAGTTATACAAAGTGAAACTCATGGAGGACAGACTACCTCCCAAAGTATATACAGGTAAAGTCTACCTGTGTCCCCTTAGAGGGCCCCATAATTGCCTTGACCAATTATTATTTTTAATTGAGGAGTAGTCGTTCGGAGAACACACCTTCATGGCGTACTGGCCTTTGAAGCCACCAGTAAAGCAAGAATTTTTAAACTTTGACTTAGATTTTACTTTTATAGTCACTACATGTGTTCAACTTCATATTGTATTAAAATCATAACTAAATAAAAATTCAAACTATAAATATTTGTTTGATTCTTCAAATTATCAATTTCCATGTCAAATCTTAGCAAACATTTCAGGAAAATTATCATTTCTGTTTGGAACCCTATATTTCGAAAAAAAAAAATGGCATGTGACATGGGTCAAAAATAAAATAAATAAACGTTTGAGGTCCTCATCTATATATCGAAGTGGTTTTCGGATAATTGACATTACTACTATTTCAGGTGCCAACCTCCTCAAGATATGTTTCAAGGTCTTTACAAAATTTTAAGTTATCGATGTGCCGCCTAAAATGCTGACGTCGTCACTATACTACGAAGCCACACTTCAAATTGTCACAACACGCGCTATAAAAATATTTCAAAGTAATGTTATAACCAAATCAATCATTGGGTTAATAATAGAATGATTAACAAAAATAAATGCATATTTTATTTCAAATGGTTTAAATTCGAAAAGTACTCATCCTGGCGATTTTCATATCTAAAGTTGATTTTGAATTTAATATTTTGGCATTGCACCGCATGTTAAATTTATGAACGAGTATGCTTTCATATTACTAATTTGATCTCGCACAATATTGTATATCAAAACATAAATCTAATGCAAATTATTTGAACCTTTTGTGGCACAAGTTTCATCTCCCTGCGTCTTTGATGAATTGAATAACGCTACTTGTCTATGCTTTATTTGGGACAACCCTCATTTCACATCACAGGATGAATGACCATCTTTAAGTCCTCCTTAAAGATAGCTTAAAGGTGTTTAAAGGTAGCTTAAAGACGATCTTTAAGCCACCTTTAAGCTACCTTTAAGCTATAAGTATTGCTTAAAGGTGGCTTAAAGAAAGCGTAAAGATGGCTTAAAGGCAGCTTAAAGACCATCTTTAAACCACCTTTAAACCACCTTTAAGGACAACTTATAGGTCCTTAATGTCCAAACTTCTTTAAGCCACCTTTAAGCCACCTTTAAGCCACCTTTAAGCTACCTTTAAGCCACCTTTAAGCCATTAAAAAAAATTAATTCAATATTGTGCTTAATTTCCAAAAAAAGGTATTAACTTTATGAAGAAAAGGTATTAAAACGGTTTTTGTTCTAGAAAGAAAAATGAAAAAAAAACCACAAAAAAAAACCCCGGCCACGGCGAGAATTGAACCCGGGACCCTGAGCTTACTAGCATCACCACACATCCTCTGCGCCACGGCAACTTCCATATTTATGAGCGTTTTTATATCCTATATATCAGTGGATATTGAATCACTGTATTGAATGTGTTTACTTGAAAAGATTTTGACAAACCATTCAGTTTGTAACAATCAATTATATCTAATTTATAAATTAAATAAAATAAAAGTGTAAGAAAGAAAATGAAATCATTTCTTTTATTAAATGCATTGATACTATTAGGGTATTTGTTCAATTTCCCGCAATTTCCCGGTTTTCATGATCGCGGCGCCGTTCCAATATGTTGAAATATTTACATGTAATTGTATGTACATGTACATGATTTTTAAACTATCAATTCTATAACAAACAAAATTACCAATTACCGGTGACGTATTTACTGCATGTGGCAATTGCAAATGACTTGTACATACAATTGTATGATGTGCCAGGCCGGGTATATTTGACATATTTACCCTTATACATATATTTAAATAATCAACCCCTATTTATGATCACCGGTACATTAATTAATTAGCCTCAAGGTTTTACTCTTACATACATGTATCGTTAATTTGTAGACGTAACATCTTTGAAACCCATAGCTAGGAAATAATACTTTGAAAATGAATTACAAATGTAAATTAACTTTTATTCACTAGACTTATCGTATACTCGTACATACTAAGATTCAACGCCTTTAGAAACCCTGACGTGCACCTGGGCACACGACACACCTGTTGTGTATATCTTGTATATTCTGTGTTAGTTCCAGGGGTTTTCTAAAGTTGGACAAACAATAGACTTTAATTAGATATACACAAACATGCACCCGGGCACACGACACAGTTGCTGTGTATATCTTGTATATTCTGTGTTAGTTCCAGGGGTTTTCTTAACGCGGGGGTGTTAAGGAAGCATATGGAATCTGAGTTACATGTAATTCCGTGAAATCACAAATCTTAGTTATTATGTACATATTCAAATATATAAGCAACGAAACGTAGACCAAAAACAAATAAAAAATACTGAAGACAATTTTTGCCAGAAATTAGTTTGTATTACGTAGATTTACACATTGATGACGTCATGACTAAAAGTTGAATGTCGTGTGAATTTGATCGGAAAGCATTGTAAACATATTCAAAATATAACTAATCTAAGAACTCTAATAAAGTATTGTGGTGTGATTTATTGAGAATTGAACATAAGGATACTGGGGGAGATGTTAGTTTTATCAATCATTAGCTAAAAGGTATGTAAATTTGCTTTTATTTCTCGGCCAGGCTTTCCTCTGTCGTTGTTTACAATATAAAAATCCGACTATAGAACAACACTACCCCGTGTATATTGAACTTGAAATTTTATACGTATCGTTAGTTTGATCAATGCTTAAATTGAAAAGTGCTGCTAGAATCCCATGGTGTGTGTTGTTTTAATGCAATTTGCCGTTTTCCGTGCAAACTTTATAAAAGTGGGGAAGGTTTTACGAGAACCGGATGAATAACTTTTTAATAAGGAAAAACCTAGGATTCTAGCAGCGGTTTTGATTAAACTGAGATGTTTTGCTTTCACTTGGTATGTTTACTTTATTTTGGAAACCGCGGGTTAGTGTTGTTCTATCTCATTATATGTTAAGGAATATACGTAAGCTATTTATAGTTGTCACGTGATAATTTACCAATGTGGCAATGATGTACTACCCGATTTTATTGCACTGGCATCTATTTTAAAGGATAATACTAAGTTTTTGATCTTATTTAAAATATTTATTTAATTTCACGATTTTTAATACAACAGTCAAAATATGACGGCATATTGCCCATATGCTTCCTTAACACCCCTGCGAAGTTGGACAAACAATAGACTCTAATTAGATATACACAAACGAACAAAACTATGTCTAGACAAACAAAGCAGTAATACCCTGCCCGATATAACAAAGGCAGTTGAGAGTCTTTTCATCTTTAACATGTATCTAGCAGATCTAGAGTTAGAAATAATGAAAATTGAAATAAAAATACAAACCTTAAACCAATTAACAAATTAAATCATGCATTTTTGGTTCATTATCTTTATTTTGTTTAATAACCAGATGAACTGAGAGAGAGAGAGAGAAAGAGAGAGAGAAAGAGAGAGAGAGAGAGAGATTTTTTTCACCGATTAATTTATAATAGGAAACAAACATACTTTAATTAGTTTTACCCACATATTAAGATACAGAGACTGCGCTCATACCTACAATAATTTTGAAACCCCCCAAAAATTATAAAGAATTTTATAACGACAATCTGTGTCCATCAGAGCGGTGCTGATGATAGCGATCTGTGTTTAATGGAGCGACGATTAAAACCGCCTGGAACACCCCCCCCCCCCCCTTCCTTGGAAATTATATTATCACTCGGATGACCCCCTCCCATCTCTATAAAACAGCTTTTGCATTTAATATATGTTTTTATTGTTCAGCTTGATCAATATTGACTTAAAGGCCACTTAAAGACAGTGTAAAGGCAGCGTAAAGAGAGCGTAAATGCCACTTAAAGATGCTTAAAGGTGGCTTAAAGGTGGCTTAAAGGTAGCTTAAAGAAGTTTGGACATTAAGGACCTATAAGCACTTGCTTAAAGGTGACTTAAAGGCGGCTTAAAGGTTGTATAGCCTTTAAGCTCCTCTAAGTCACCTTTAAGCCACCTTTAAGGACTTGCTTAAAGATGGTTTTTCGCCCTGTGTGCATAGTCTCCTGAAGTTATAACAAATATAAAATATTTTACTCCAGATATCATTATTTATAGATTTAATCATAAGTATAATCGTCATAAACTCATGTTTGGTAGCAAAAATTATAGATTATTAAATTATAAATAGTACAGCTTATGTTCATCTATTAGAATGGCACTTTAACTTTGAATTTACCAGCATTAATTGTGATAACAAATTAAAACTGTACACATAAATTATATACATTTAATCAAAGCCAATTACCTGTAAATTGTTTATATGACAATTTAAATAATAATACCGAAATGTTATGACAGTATTTACTTTAATCAGTTTATTGTGGTTCATTGTGGTATCATTGTGGTTCATTGTGGTTTATTGTGGTTAAAAGACAAGTGGCAGCCGTTTTTTCTCGTTTACAGTAATTGCACGTTCGAATTAAGAATATTTTGATATTTAAAAGGGTTTTCACATGATTTATAGTGCAATCGATATAAATCATTTTAACAATTATAAATCATTCCAACTGTTAAAAACCCCTCGCAACGTCACCTATGCAGTTGTTTACAAATGGCCGCGCACAGTGTAGTTCGCAGTCTTACGGACGAATATCTCACTTGCCGCATTTGTTTACAAGCCTTCGACCGACCACGGCGTGTCTCGTGTCAACATTCGTTCTGTACAGACTGCATACGACAGTTGGTGACGAAATCCCCCGCCAGTCGAGGCCCGGACAAGCTGCTGTGTCCACTCTGTCGCTCGGAGGTCCTAATTCCAGCTGACGTTTCGCTTGACGACTTTGTAATTTACCGATTGATTCACTGATAGTTGACCTACAAACCACGCTATCCCGCCACAACCGGAATCCGGAAATAAGCAGAACAGCAAATGTAAACAGCAACGATTCGTGCAAGGCTCATCCCGGGAGGCAGCTTGGTCATTACTGTTTTCATCATGCGCAATTAATATGTGCGAAGTGCATTGACGACTTTCATCACGAGCCCCATTGTCGCTGTCGGTCATTGATAGAGGCACGCCGTGAACTACAGCCCCGAGTTGATCGTGTATTACAACGACTGCATTCTGAGGTACGAATTTGTGTCTTTGTTTACTTTTTAATGCACCTGCCGCTTTTTAAGAGTAAATATTTTTCGCCAATTGAACGTCGATGTTTTCCGATTTATTACTTTTAAAGCACAGCTTGTATTAAAATGTGTGTGTGTATGAAACTAGGTCATTTAAAGGATATTTACACACGTACTTAGCGGCAGCTAGAACTTTCACTTTATAGAAATGTATGTATCGGCAAATGTTCTTAACAATGATTATTTCTGGCAATTCGCTTGCATCGGCATTGAATGTTTTGATATTATACAGGAACAATTTATCGGAAGATTTGGCTTGTAGATTATTCTGAAGAGAAACTACTTTGGATATTGGCATTGTATAAGGCCGTTGCCCTGGTGTTAATGCCAAATGAATGGCGTTATTATGGGATAGAAAAAGCAAATCTTGTTAAGAATATTCAGAAGATTAGCTAGGACTGCGTGATAATTCTCATCTAAACACAATAACGTGCAAACGATGGCAATCTGATGCTAATTTAGTTTCTAGGGGCTACAGCTGTGAACACGTATATGAAGAATCGCCTTTGCCTGTATCGCTCCTATTAAAAATATTTATATTAACAAGAACCCGAAGTTATTGAAACTCTCAAGGAAAAATCCCTTGGTACCGTGTCAAGATCGAAATGCGTTTGTTTGTTTTCTCAGTTCTGTTTAGATTTCGAAACAGCTCTATATAAAAGCTTTTTTCATGCCGACACCTGAATGGCAAATAAAATCCTTCCAATCACATGTACTGCTTTAATCATTTTTACAGCTAGTGTTAGATTACCTGAGTTCTGATTCTTCAGTAACAATGGTAAATATAATAATGAAACAGATAATCCAGAAAGTCTGCATATTTAAATTAAATTAATTATATTTTAGAAGTTTCGTTGTTTTGATAAACGTACTCTTTTTCTTTATTAGTTGAATGAGGCCGAATTAGAAGCAGCAAAGGATCAATCTTTTGAAAACAGTAAGCAAAAAACATTGGATGACATCACCAACTTGGAACAGAGGCTGGAAAAAATCTTCGAATCTTGCAGACGTCAGATTTCTGTTCTAAGATCAGACGTTGAAAGGTTGAATAGGGAGTACATTTTGAACAGAAAAGATTTCTTCACTGTCGTGCATTCGTTGTTAGAATCTACAAGCCATTTGGAAAGTCTTAACCAAGGTAACGATAACAAACATTTGATTGAATTGTTACTGTCTGTGGAAGGCCAGTTGAGTAACAGCATTCAACGTTTGCGTGATTTAAAAACTAACGATAAAGCTGCAAGTCTTGCTTTCACTTTGTATGACGAGGTCAGTGAATTTATTCGTAGATTTTCGGCCGTTGGTTTCATAGAACTACAAGGGATTCCGAGTGATTTGAGTGCTGATTTGTCTCATTTACAGCTTATAACTGCTAATTCCGATGTACTACCTCTCTCGCTGAGTCATATTTTAAACAGAAGAAATTGAAAACAATCAAAAATGGCCGGAAACAATGTTGCTTGTAGTGCCATCCGAGAATTCGATGCGAAATTGCCAGAAGAATTGTCGTGTTACCTAAACAAAATTGTGTTTCTTCCATTAACGAATGATATATGTTTATTGGACAGAGAAAACGCCAAACTCAAACGATTTTCTATGCTTGGTGACATTAAAGGGTCCCTGTCACTGATAGACGTTCCACACTCGATGTGTTGTATGCGTGAAAACGGCAACATTGTCATTACAAAGCCAGACAAATCAATTTTGGAGATAGTCGAAACATCACGAGAGAAGTTCAACATTCAGCGGTACATACAAACAGACAAGAAGTACTTCGGTATCTGTCAGGTAGCAGAGGACAAGGTGGCAGTGTCGTCATGGTCCCAATCTTGTATTGATATAATGACTGTGAACGGCGTAGTGGAGGTTTCTGTATCCACGGAGACTCTCTTTGCAACGCCGGAAAGTGTTCCGAACATGCTATGCTTTACGTCAGATGGACACGTGGTTGTTACGGCCGTAAAGGATACGATATGTTGCATCTCACAAGACGGCAGAGAAATTTGGAAACTGTCTATAAATGGCCATATTGGAGACATAGCTTGTGATCAGAAATCCAAAACTATGTACATTGTGTTAAAAGACGAGGGGAGTGTGTTACGGGTCAATGAATCGGGCGTCATTATGTCCCCCATGTTGAATTTCACCAACAACACTCCGATATCCATAGATGTTAACAAGGAAGATATCTGTGTCACAGATAAAAATGCGAAAGTTATTGTATATGAAAAGAATTGATGTTTGTATAATATATGTTTTTTACAATAGGTGTGTCAGTAATTTTCAGCATTTAAAAAAAATGATTGATTGACTCTAAACAAGATTCATGCAAAACCAGTGCTGTGCGCCTAATTAGACTTAGTTGTTTGGGAAAATATCTAAGTGACATTGTTACATTTACAAATGTACTACGAAAATATCAAAGTTCAAAAAGTTATTTTCATTTGATAAATTTGCCTGATGTTAATTGCTAAGTAGATGTGTATTGAAAGCAGGAAGAATTGCCTGTATAACGTATATATGCTGTACATGATGCTACATTGTATTAGCGAGTAATTAGTCTAAAGTTCCAGTTCGAATTTTAATTGTGAATTAGGTTTATTGCAAGTATAAAGATCAAAATATAAATTAAATAGTAAAACTTCCACAACACTCATCATTTTACATGTGAGCAAATACAAATTATATATTTTGAACATTGGGATTTTTAGGTCGGCAGGTAATATATATTAAGTTTCCAATTTGAAGCTGAACATGATAGTAAGAACTTTTCTCTGCCATGCCTCTCTTTATGCGCAGGTATATTTTAGCTTTATTAACTTCTTCACAGTTGGAAATATGTCGCTTGTACTTGTCACCAGGTCGCGTAAAATTATTTGAAATGCACACACTTGTTCCAAAATATGAGCAAAGTAAGGTCAATTCATTATTTACTGTAAAAATGCACATATGACAACACAACAAAATAAGATGCATATACTCAGTAAATGTAAGAAATACAAGAAGTCGGTCATGAGTTCCATGTCATTGTGTGCAAACAGGTAAAACGAAAAGGTATATACATGTGTACGCAGGTGTGATGATATCGGAGACCAGAAAGCTATGGTATGGCTATCTACGAGTCGTGTACAGAATCGGCTTTACACACCTTCCAAATAGCTACATCTAGCGTTACCCTGGAAACGGTAAACAACACATAAAGGAACGTACGAATGGCGCTCAAATTGCGGCTCCTCATTGCTTAGTTCGATTCTACGAGGAACAGATGAGTCTTTGAATTACATTTATAGATACTTACACGTGTACTTTGCATCATTGTATAATATTATTGGATAAAATCTACAAATGGATCGAAGACGATCAATGTAGGATGTACAAAAGTTTTACGACGATACCAATTTTACATCCAACTTTGGTCTAATATTAATGATTATTACACACAACAAAATGACAATGAATGTGTTGAAAGAACACGTTTTATGAACCAATCCCACTAGTATTTACATAAAATTATACCCGTAAGTGTAGATAAATGAAACTGTAGTCTAGTATTGACCACTTCCGATATGTAACTGTGTTTTTAGCAAGTGCCACGTGAGTTTACATCGACTTTTTACTATTGTCTCCCGCGTATTGAATGCTGCTGCAGCTGAGGACCATTTTACGCAGTGTTTTATACAGTGGGTTAATTGTCGCATCCGTGACAGATAGAGTACACTTCCTTCTATCGTGCAAATGTTACAGCTCTACTAGTATTCATCAATTACCCGAAAGGAATGTTCAATATTTCGTAATCAGTAAATGAATCATTGCAGATTATTGATCGGCCTTTTTAAGGGCATGACAGTAATTTGGAAAAATGTAGCTTCATCAATTGCATCGTTTAATTGATGTGCGTCTTCCTTGGTTTTAGTGATATAAATATTTGTACTGATTCGGGAATAGTAGTATGTTTGTAAAATTAAAGAAATTGCTGCAATTTATCATATTCGTTTCCCAATCACTTAGATCATGAATGGATAAAATTATAACAGAAAATTTTAGGGAAAAGACGCAAAAACGGACAAGGAATAGATATATATTTCTTGCTTCTTATAACAACATTTCCCCTTTACTGTTAATCCATACATTGTCCCATATTCGAATGCTCAAAATGATTTTTATCATTCATGCGTTGATAAGGGATGTGGGTATTCGAGTGAAAATACATACCGAAAAATGAAACAAATTGGTTTATATATTAATTGAGATTTATATACTAGTAATTGAAAGCTTAAATAATTTAAGATAAAAAAGAAAAGAATTGGGTCCGCTTGTTTTGGACGGGCTGCCAACCGGTGCCTATTCACGGGCGCGATCCCACTACTGCAGAACACGGGGACTTCTGCCTGCTGTGTCACCACCCTGGGCCTGTACGTCCCTCTTTAGACAACCTGGTGAGCTGGGCTCCCCCGAGCTAACCATATTGATGCCCTGCTTAGTGCAGATGCCCGATCGACATAGGTTTACCGTCCACAAACCCTGACCCAAGTAGCTAGATTACAGGAGCACGCCACTACTCCCAGTCAATGACCACACGGCAGATTATCCTTATGAAGTTCATCTATTGTATCGTTTTTGTTCTTCAGACTGAGTTCGAAAACATAATATTGTATTTGTTAATATGTCTGGTGTACACACAGATATTTTTTTATTTAAATATCTTGTGTATTTTTGAGAACGCCTTCAAGTTGTTGGGATTCAAAACGGTGACACGTGTGTCCGATTTATTTGCCGCTAGCTATGATAAAACATTCACATTTGAATACCATCGCCATATTATTACAAATAGAAACAAGAAATCATATTGACGCAAGCGTCAAATGGGCCGCAAAAAATATAATTTTTGTATGAATCATTGGTTGTTTACATAAAAACACACCACAAAGAAGAAAATAAGAGTTGGTTGTACAAATTTTATGGTAAATTTTAAGATACTTTCAGCAACTTGTTTTAAAGTTTAACAATTTACTATTATCATAAAGAATCGAGTTCGTTAATGTAAGCATTTCTAACGGTAATTGTATGATCATTGCCATAGTATGAAGTAATGAAGAACACATTGATTTGTACATTACTCTAATACAAAGTTCAACTTATAATTTTTCTCTTGGAGACTATGTATTTCAAACCATTTTGGTTATTTTGTTGTTGTATTGTATTGAATGAAAACTTAATGCATCAGTTAATATTTGATTTCAATGGACCACATGATAAAATAGAAATGGATTAGTTCAAATTTTCAAGTCAATTCAAATTTTCATTTCTGTCATATTCCTTCGTAAATAATTGATATAATGTCATTTCATGATATTTTCTACTACATTTTACATGGAAATATAATAAACACACACACAAAGTAATTTTATTTGACACGGCACCTAGAAATTCAAATAAATCATTTATATAAAATTTAATGACATTCAGGTCTTTAGCATGTCCCGCATACCGATCTCAGTGCATTGTTTTGAAAAGAATGAAGAACTCCGAAATTTTTCGAATAGATGATAGTCTCGATAAAAACGCACCAAACACGACAGTACTAAGTATGACATATTTTTCATTTACGAGTAAAACAAAAAATATGTGATATTTTCTTAAAGGCATAAAACATATTTCTACATGCATATCAAATAACGGACCGCCTTCCGGCCGCCCGTAATCAAAGGTAGAGAATTTGAAAGTTTGTTTTCATGTTACAATTTCATTTTCTCCGATGTCATGCACAAGTACACGAAATTTCATTTGTTAATGTAAGCTGTAAGCTCTAAAATTTAATTCTACAAATATAAATTGATTTAAAATTTGACGATAACCATTTGTGAAACTTTAGAAGGCCAAAGTTTGCAGAAAATGATATATAGTTTAAATCAATGTAAAAGTGCCAGCAATGGGAAACAAGAACATATTTCAAGACAAGTGAAAAGCTGTCAATGTGACAGCAAACCGGGTTTTCTTTTATGTAAACTGTATCCATAATCCATGTCAACCCTTATCCAGTGAAATGGAGTACCCTACATGTATATGCAACATTTTGCCAAAAAGTTCAAAAGCTGGTATTTTTTCGATAAATTATCGGAAATCAAAATCCTAGCAAAATGCACACCTCTGATATACATGTATGTACAATTAATCTGCAAAAGAACAACTTCCTATCTTGAAAACTGTAGGAGGAGTTATCCGTACAATGAGGGTACCCTTTTGGCAGCCGCCCGCCCGTCCGCCCGCCCGCTATTTTCACCATTTTAATAACCGGATTTTTCCGTTAGAAAACCCGGTTAAAAATTTATAAACCCTTGTATCTCATCAATTTGGAGACCTCTTATTTTGTGAAGGTAAGTTTTGTGGCTTCAAACGTAACACAAGTGAAACCCATCCTAACAAGAGTTTCAATAGAAGGCTTGAAATATGAAGGTCTTCGATCAAGACCAGAGAACAGTTCAAGACAATAATTGCTAATGCAATAAGCAGCCATTCGATCAAGCCAGAAGTGTAAACACGCCAATAGTGAAGTGACTCTTAGGGCACCAAATTATTTCCATTATAATGGTCAATCAGAAAACCTATACTATTGCAAGGTTTATTTATAAACAAAGGACAGCACTGCTTGTTTATCTCAAAAGATCATTTTCACAGTTGATTTGATTTGTTTTATGTTTAGATTTCTTTATTCTCTAGCTTTTTTCTTCTTATTATTATAATAGTATTTATATCTAATGTATAACAATAGCTATTAACATGCAATGTTTTATACCAAATAATTGTTGCTAGTTTTTGTAATTTTAAATTTACTTTTAAAACACTACTACTTTTAGAAAGCACACTGAAGAAAGAGAGAACAAAGAAAAAGACAAAGTCGAAAAAGTCACATAAAGTCACAAACACCATCAACGAAGCGCGGAAGAATGTTTCTTAAAATGGTTTACTATACATGTACCTTAAACAGTTTCTCAAAGCAGCAAATATTGAATTGATTATGAACGAATCGATAGCAAGATGAATAAGAAGTATATAAAGTCAAGTAGACCAAAATTAAACATTTTCGCGGAAACATTTTCTTTGATTTATTTTAGTTAATAAAAGTCTCGGTGGATTTGAACTAGGGATCTGAGGTTCACAAGCCCGATATTTTAACCACTGACCGATGGTAAAATTCAATAAAATTGATCGATACGTCAAACAATTCACATTTCAATCTCCATCTTGTGACGTTGTGTCATAAAAGGTGTAACCCTTAATGTAGTAAACTACATGTACCTTAAGAGCGAACTGTTGGTCAGCGCTTACATGTATCTGAACTTTTTGTCGGTCCTTTTATACACATGTAATGTACTTCTGTAAATCATGCCTATCAGTTTAGTTCACCGCTACCGCTACATTTTACTTCATACATGTAATGATAATTTTGACATATTCTAGGATATTACTGATATCATAATTTCCAATCTTGTCACTATGCTGGTACAGATACTAAATGTCTACCACCGGCCATGCTTAAAGACATTTTCAAACTGACCGAGAGAAAAATCTTTGACTTCAGTTAGTTAATTGGAAGCAAAATATAGATTGTAAGACTCATCGATTTTACGTTATTCCGTTCACGTGTCATAAAATAAGAGATAAATATTCAATTTTTATAACGTATCATTTGGTAAATCATTCAAATTAAAGAAGATGGGGCAACAAGATAGCGCAAATGCCCATTCGGTTTAGTCGTAAAATACAATTTCAAATTTATTTTTTTCCAACTAAACATAATTAATAATGTTATAATTCAAATTTACAAAAGCACAATTTCATACTATATTCAGTTTTGAATATTAATAAACAAACGATAAAAAAATAAATAAATCATAAAGTTTTGGTGGTCTCGAACCCATAACCTAAAACACTAGCTTTATAATGTTACCTAATGTCTGGTGCTCTAGCCACTGAGCCATTTCAGTAACAACAAACGACATTCTTAAATGCTATATGGGACTTCAACCACGAATTTCAAGACTTGTAATATTTATCTAAAACGTTGAATTGTTGCAACACAAAATGACATTTCTAAAGTATAGTGGGTCATCTCTCCACGTTTTCGCTGATTGAAATCAGTTTCATTTCCTTTAAACCTTACATAGACTATGACAAAAATATGGAGCTCAGACCCACTCTATATAAGAAAAGGCATTGCAGTTATAAAAATGACGCTATTTGGAGGTTTTGACACGCATACGCCAGTTTAAATCAACCTATTCTAATTATTTAACATATTTAAGGGTTATAAATCGATGTTATGGTAAATATACATTGTTTTTAATAATTTAGAAGGAAAATATAGCATTTGTAGATATTTTTATTTTATAGTATATCTTATCTATCCTCATATGGGCAGTTTACACGCCTTATTCACCCATCTTCTTTATGAAATATGAACCATTCAATGGTGTTTAGTTTGGACGTTTTTTTTAACATAAAACATTTCTATTCAAAAGATAGAATTCATTTATTAATTTTTTTGTTTACAACATCTCATTATTCGATTCTTGACGAACAAACACATTTGATATTAAGAGAGAAATATGTTGAAAGTTTTGCATTTAAAACTCATAGAAGAAATGTTTGACCTATAAATAAATATTCTTTGTGCTAAGAACTGTATAAAGAAAGTGATAGATATTCGAGGTAATTTGAAAAGATATTAACAAAAGCAAATGGGTTGTCTTTTTTTCAATTTTAATTGTTATCGCATACTTTCACAAAGCTATCTTTGAACGTATATGTTGAGCACATCAGCTTTACCAAATTCTGAAAAATATAAATTATCAATGTAATATTTCCTGATAAATATGACAAAAACAACAGAGTAAGGCAATATAAGTCTTTAGATATATTACAAGTAATGAATATAGATATGACTATAATAATAATATAAATAAAAATGAATAAAAATCTACTGCTTAATTTATCTTCAAGCATCGCTTAGGTTTTTTTTTTTTTTTTTTTTTTTTTTTTTTTTTTTTTTTTTATAAATACAAGATTTGTTCACTCATTGCAATATTACCTATTACACTAAGAATCTTACTCATATCATTCCATAAAGTCATTTTTCCCTGCATGCCATACAAGAATTGGGGGTATGGCTTTTGCTGCTCCCATTTACATGGCTTGGAGCCATTGATGTCGGTTACAACTAACCATCCAGCGTCTTTAGCACACCCTCCATAGTTTTTGTTGATGAAAAATTTTCTGCTATATCGGGTTTCTCTAGATTTGAAATATTGAATAAGATTTAAAATGATATGTTAATAAGTACAAAGTATAAAAATATATATGCAGTATGGACTTTTGTGAACAAAGCTCTCCATGTAAAATTGTGCGTGGAAATTATATGATTCTTACTTGTCAATTGAGAAAAAATTATAAGAACCACTTTTCTGCATGTCGGTCCAGCTTGTTTTTATAATCCTGCTGTTGTGAAACCAATTTAAATAGTTTGAACCTCGACCGTCAAATTCAATGAAAGCCATGGTTTTACCCTGCGTGTTTAACTCAATCTTGACCTGTAAAATCAAATAATTTTTTTTTGCGGAAGTATATCGACAAGCTCAATATATATAATTTCAAGAACATGCTAAATAAATCATATTAATTTAATATATAATTATGTCACATTTTAAACTAAACGTGTCAATTAATAATAATTAAAAAAGAAGTATAAAATTACTATGTGCATGCATGTTCAAGCTAAACATTTAATCGTTTGATAACAGATTAACTTAATAACCGTTTTTGATGCATAATTTCGACATAATAAAGCTATATAGTATAGTGCATTCCTATAAAGTATGAAGCGTGATAAAGTTCCTTTCAAATAAATGGATCTTTTAATAATGACAAATAGACTAAAAAATGCATTACTCGGGTATGTGCTGACTTACAATTCATATGATAAATGTTAACTAATCAATTATTTCTGCATGTAATTGTAATTTGAAAACCGTTCTAAGTAAAAGAAAAATCAAAAAAAAAAATATATCTATTGTGTATTTCCTTCCTATTTTATAAGAAGTATGACCAATGAAAAGCATTATTGACGTATAATTTTTAAATTGTTAAACTTGTATATACTTTTAAGGCTCCCTGCAAATGCTTGGGTTATTTCATGCTGGAGCGATTTTTTTAAATACAACACATGTGGCACGGACTTCAATTTATAGTTTTTTTGAAAAACTTTATATCATTAAGAAATTTCGGTTGATTCCTCCTCCTTTAAACACGTATGAACCTCTTATTGTTTCAGTATGATAAGGAATATGTTCATAAACTTGATGATTGTACGCCTTTACCTTTTTAATATTCAGGCAATTCCAGTAATCAATATAGGGACTTCGTAAAGTTTTCATATTTCTTTTATATTTTTCCATTCTGGCATTAGGTGGAAGACATCCATTTTTCATTGAACACGGACAGATGCCAGATATGATGTCACAATTAATATGTCTGGTTTTCCATGCTTTTAAAACTTCCTCTCCATTACCACTCGGAACATGAAAAAATAGTTCCCATTTTCCTAATCAATTCAATATTTAAGAATAAGATTCTTCTTTCAATTTAAATCTTAAACTGATATTTTTGATTTCAAGTTTTAAACTCGGTAAATTCATAAATATAAGATGAAAAGAAATTGAATTATAAAACACTAAAAGTAGAAAATTGTAAATGTAGCGAAAAAATGTAGCAAAAAAAGAATTATTAGTACCTTTGCATGGATAACTTTCGGTTGATACTTCAGATCCAAATACCGCAAACAAAATAAAAGTCACACAAAAAACAGACGCCATATTACTGTGGTTTGTTTTCAATTAGGATACTAGTTATCAAACACAATAATATAGAATTTCAATTTGCAGCGACGTCAGGCGGTTTGAAAACAGTCTTACGGAACACCACAAATGTCAACTTAATAATAAAATGTGACAGGATTTAGGATCGATTTTATCAAAGTGCTTGTTGCTGAGTGTAGTTACTTCCTTGCACAAATGCAATATTATCATCAATATGAAATGAATACTCTTTCGGATGTCAACGCACAGAGTTGTCTTAAGTATTAAATTTCATTATATATTCTTGTCAAAATCACGCAATCTTGGACACAGGTTGTAAATCTGAACTAAGTTTTGGGAAGATCCCTGTTTACATTGATTGAAATAATACTTCCTAACATACATAACAAAAATGGATTAAAATTGTTTTTAAAAGCTTTGTCCGTCAAGTTTCTACTTCCAATGCTATATCCAATTAAAAATACAATTTCTTTTACAATCTTGAAAGATTTTAAAATCTCTCTGAAATCATAACGTCATAAGTCAGTTTAGAGGATAATAAACTACTTTGTTAAATGTAATACCAAATAAATTAGTTTCTCTTTTCTTTTTTTTCATTATTAGAAAAAAAAACACGGAATCTGTCCCTCCGTGACAGTGGTTCCATTTGAGGGGCAGCCTGATTCATAGTAAGTTATCATCGGTTCCTTAAAAATAAACGTTCTTTTCCCTGTGATATCCCAAACATATGACTTATTGCGATCCAAGAAATGTCTCAAAGGGTGTTGGAAGAAGCACAACGTACATTTCTTCTGATTCCACAAATTCAATTGTAGGGCCTAATTCTTTGAAAACTCTTAATTTAGAACTCACAAATATATGTTAACCTTAGCATTGTTATATCACTGTTTGGAGTTGACAAATATGATTTTGAAAACACATTTGTATTAATTCATAGAAACACAACTTATGTGTGGTAAATGCATAATAATAAGGTCGATAACGTTTTTGCCGATATTCAATGACGGTTTGCCATCACAACAAATCATGAACAACTTTACATTCAGCTAACTTTCTGCATCAATGATAGAAAGAATAATTGATTGAATTACAAATTAATTTATCAATATATGATATTTTCTATTTGAATTGTGTATAAAGTGAACTTATGCATGTTTGGTAATGAGATCGGTGGATAGTTTCATTTGTGGATGTTTCATACAGGGAATATCGATATTTCTTAACTCCTAGAAACTTGAAACGCAGAGTAAATGGAAATACCCCCGCAAGACTAATGGCATTTATTTTTGTGATACTTTCATGTTAAAAACTGAAATTTGATTGGTTTAGGCAAAGTTTATAATCCGTTCTATTACCCTCAGCGTTAACAACACACTTGTCAACGGGTAACACAGCGAATTTTTGCATGCTCGTAAATTATATGCATACGGTTCTCCGTAGATTTCATGTCAATCCATAAGAAGTCAGTTATACGTTTGAAATAATGTGAATTTAAAAAAAATGAAAATAAAAGCAATAAAATTTTCTTTCAAATTAAGGCATTCAGTATGATGAATATAAATAATGCCCTTCCAAACAGGCACTACCTATATAAATACTGTATACAGAAAAATATTCGCCCCCGTTTTATTTTCGCCCATTTCGCCCTCGTCGTCAGAGGGCGAATTAAAGACTGGGCGAATTCTATGTTAAAAATAATATTTCTGTCAACACAACTGCAACTGGGCGAATTCAAGACTGGGCGAAACCGATAGCAAGTCTAGAAGAGCGAAAATAACACGGGGCGAAAATAACAATCTAGACAGTAGTACAGGTGTTCCTTATTTAAAACAGTTTGATGGCGCTAGGATGTCGGGTTTTATAATAATTATTCGATTGCTTTATATATTGAATTTCGAATCAATTATCTCGAATTTCAAATCTCGTATTTGAATTTCAAATAAACCTTCAGTGCTTCCGTAGGTATTATATCTTCAAGGTAATCATTAGAATATTAACAAAAGCAAAAATAATTGTTTGTCATATTTTTCTATTCATTTTAATTTGCAAAACATCAATTGGACTATCTCTTAATGTAAATGTTGAGAACGTCAGCTCTACCAAACTCTGAAAAAAATAAATTTTCAATATTATTTTGGCATGTAAATTATAAATGCAACAGAGTCAGTCAATATTAATTAATTCTATTTGGTATATACATGTAAATGTACAAATACATGTAATTCACTGCTTTACAGCTTTATTAAAAACGACTGTTTAAAAGGTTCTTTTATATATTATTGAATATGCGTTTACTTATTGAGACAAATGAAGATTTCTAGAGTTAAATCCTTACTATCGTTCCATATTGTTGATTTTCCTTGCTTGGCGTACAAAAACTGAGGGTATGTCTTTAGCTGCTCCCACTTACACGGCTTGGAGCCAATGGAATCAGCTACAACTAACCACCCTTCGTCACCCGGACAACTATTGTATTTCTTGTTGATGAAGAAATGTCTTCCATGTCTAGTTTCTCTAGATTTGATCTATTGATTGAACAAAATAAATTGATGAATTTATTCGTACATAATAAAAGAATACATGACTGTAAATGGCATTTTATAAAGACACTCCACAAATAGAAGTCTGTACAGAAGTATTGATTCTTACTTTTCAATTGAGAAAAAATTATAAGAACTACTTTTCTGCATGTCGGTCCAGCTTGTTTTTATAATCCTGCTGTTGTGAAACCAATTTAAATAGTTTGAACCTCGACCGTCAAATTCGATGAAAGCCACTGTTTTACCCTGGGTGTTCAACTCAATCTTGACCTGTAAATACATAGTATAGTATTACGTTTTTTAACTTTGTTAAATTTGTGCGCCATGTGCTTTGATTATTTCATGCTAAATTAAATCATTAATTCCAAGGCACGGACTGACGCCAGACTTCAATATGTACATGTAGTGCTTTTTTTTTAAAACTCTCTATTATTCAGAAACTTCGGCTGATACTTCCTCCACCTTTCTACACGTATAAACCACATATCAATTTACCATTGTTTCAGAATGATAAAGAATATACATGCATTCATAAACTTGATGATTGTACGCCTTTACCTTTTTAATATTCAGGCAATTCCAGTAATCAATGTAGGGACTTCTTAGCGTTTTCATATTTCGTTTATATTTTTCCATTCTGGCATTAAGTGGAAGACATCCATTTTTCATTGAACACGGACAGATGCCAGATATGATGTCACAATTATCATGTCTGGTTTTCCATGCTTTTAAAACCTCCTCTCCATTACCACTCGGGGCATGAAAAAATAATTCCCATTTCCCTAATAAATTCATATTTAGGAATAAGATACTTCTTTCAATTTAGATATTTAAAAAAAATTGAAAATCAATATTAAACTCGATAAATTCATAAAAATAAAATGAAAAGATATTGAATTGAATTCATGAACACCGAAAGTAGACGATTGTAAATGTAACATAAAAATGTAGCAAAAAGAATTATTACTACCTTTGCATGGATAACTTTCGGTTGATACTTCAGATCCAAATACCACAAACAAAATAAAAGTCACACAAAAAACAGACGCCATATTACTGTGGCTTGTTTTCAATTCGGATACTTATAATCAACCACAATTAATAAATAGAATTTCAATTTGCAGCGACTTTTGGCGCTTTGAACACAGTCTTCTAAAACAACACAAATGTCAACTTTATAATAAAATGTGGCAAAGTTTAAGATTGATTTTATCAAAGTGTTTGTTGCTAAGTGTAGTTACTTCCTTGCACAAATGCAATATCATCATTAATATGAAATGAATACTAAATGTAGTATATTTCATTATACATGTATGGGTCATTATCAAAATATGCAGACTTTTGAAAAATGAAAAACATGAGAAAATTATTGCTGAAAAAATTACTTTGATTGCAAAAAACACATTTAACAAACAATGAAGTATAACATCTAAAAATTTGCAAACATTGGAATCTACCATTTGGTTGATAATTAGACCGTAATTTAATGAACTGTGAACATTTTGTCAGTGGTGTAACAGGTATATAGTATAGGAAAAAATTCTTAAACAAAATAAAATAATTCTTTTAAATTAAGGACATAAGGTTTATATCAACAAAATTCATTTAAAGTAATTAGAATTAGATAACAGAAAATATTTGACACATTTACATAGTGACCAACATACCATTTGAGACAAAGTCTTGATGTTACTCAACAAATTTTTAATTTGAGCATTAAAAAGAACACAACTGGATTTTTCTTTCAATGGAGCATAAAAAAGACATTACTATAAATGCACTGGTGTTTTCAAATATACATGTATTATTGTCAGTTAATTTTATTTGGAGAAAAATGTACATGTTACACCACTGATTATTATGTTTTACCACTGACATAAAAGTTACACCACTGACCTAGCGATAATAAATAAGAGATAGGCGGGTTAAATTTTGTAAAATAAACTAATTTCTATTTTTGATTGCATTTAAAACGTAATAAGTTTGATCTTAAATAAAAGTTTTCGTGCCTCATTCTTTCATAATCTGAAGATAGACACACTGTTACACCACTTATAATCAGTGTTACACCACTGACAGAAAAATTGCATGTAGATGTTTTTTACACGAATTCACTCATTCTTTGATGTTATATTTTTTACTATTGGCATCCACACACTTTTATCTACCTTGTACCGAGTTCGAACTTTCTTTGCCTCATCAATCTCACAAACAACATCGTCAATACTATACCAGCTCATATCAATCATACATTTTGGACAATCATATTGAATTTTCTCCAATTGTCTCCAAAATCAATGCATACAACGCATATACACTTTCTGTTTGTCTATATATGTTTGTTGAAGCTCAGCTAGCATTTGTTACCTTTAAGGATTTGAAAGATTTTAGTATAACATAATAGGGAGTGTGAAATGTCAGTGGAATAACATATCTTATAATACACTATAAGTCATTAAAAAGTTTGATTTTTTAATAAAAATAAAATGTGGATAATTTCATTTCCTTATTAGAATAAATTTGTTTTTACTTTTATCTTTTAATCAAGTATTAAAATGAGTAAAACATAATTAGAGCATACAAAATGTCAATGGTGTTTCATATAATGTCAATGGTGTAACAGGTCTCATTTTCCAGATTAAGAAAACACAATTGCAATTAAATAGTCAAGCTTTCTTTATTGTGACAGTGTCTAACTTGTAAAATTGATAAATAACAATTGTTCAAAATGCTCAAAATATAAATGAAATGGAAGAAAAAGTAAAATAATTAAATAATGTCATGTGGTGTAACAGTTTTTTCAGTGGTGTAACAACAATTTTTGGTTACACCACTGACCGTTATACCACTGATGTATCCATAGTAAATGTAGCAGTATGACCCAAGAGAACAGATACTACACAAAGCTACATAGCCTATGTTATAATGTGATAAACATTCATCATTTTTGTGAAAAACTTTTTTGTTCTTTCATAATAGAAAACCTTAAATAGCACGTTATCCCATTGACACAGTTTACATTGTATTTTTCGGAGCATACTAACATTTTCTGCCATATTTTCTATCACAATGATGTCATCACTGATACATTTATCTTTTTAGTAGCAGGGAATGATGTCACTATGATCTGGGGGATTCCAACTGTAGTACAATATTATTTACTTGATGTATTTTAAGATATTTTTATATAATTTGCCTTGTAACACCAATGACAAAAATTTTTTGTACAAGCATATATCTCATCAAATTCATTGTTTTTAAAAGAGAACTTGTTCAGGAGCATAGCAGAAATTAAAATATGAATGTTGTTTTGAAAATAAACGGTGATTTTTGGAATAAAACATCAATATTATTAAAGATATTGTAGGTTAAAGACGTTGGAAAAATTTAATGACAACATAAATTCACTGAAATCTCATAACAAATAATTTTTTTTTTATACTTTAAGCAGTAAAATTGTCGATTTTTTTGTTCAAGAATATAGGTTTAAGTTTATAAAATCAAATGGTACTGTATATATTACACAGAACATTATTTTCCCCCCTTTAAATTGACACTGACACAAAAGGCTGCATATTTTGATAATGACCCGTATATTCACGCAAACACGCAATTTTAGAACCAGGTTGCAAATCTAAAATCAAGTTTTGGAAAAAGCCATGTTTACATTGTTTAGAATGATACACATGTACTTCCTAATTTACACCTTAAGGAGGATAAACGCTCAACAAAAAATTACCCATATAAAACATATTATTTCATAATCGATTAATTCCTAGCCCCGTGATTGGCTAATATCCAATTCTCTAGAAAAAAAAAAACCCAGAACATAATATTCACCTGCACGTGGCCTAGGAGGTCAATATAACATTGATTTTCTCTTCATTGGACTAAAAATAGATTGTCCAATGAAATATATGGTTTCAAACTAAAATCTCGCTTGATAACACTCAGTTTGATATGGATGTATCAATTTGTCGCTAAATCATATGATAACATAATTATAGCTGTTTTTTCGATCATAACGATGATTTAGCTACCCTCGAAGTAAAATATTCACTTGCCTCCGGCTCGGTGAATATTTTACTTCTCTGGTAGCTCAATTTTATCGTATTGACCTAAAAAAAAAAACAAGCAATAATTGTATAATATTTTCCTAAATCTTTATACAATGTTCTTCCTCCAAGGAGATATATTTACATACACGCATACAAATGGTCATGGCCATCCGGCCTTCTTCAAGCTGGTCATGATATGACCATGTGTCTCTTTCCTCACTGCTATAGATATCCCTTCCATGTCCATTACAACTTGATTCAAAGGATTGTATATTAACACGAGTCAGTCAGTGGCTGAAAGCGTCTTTGGTAATACCAGATACTTTTTTTTCTATTTATGATAAAAGAAACCCCGGAATCTGTCCCTCTGCGACAGTGGTTCCATTTGAGGAACATCCCGATTCATAGAAAGTTATCTCCGAATCCTTAAAGGTCAGCGATCTTTTCCCTGCGATACCCCGAAATAGATGTCTGAATTTACCAACTATAGTGACCACAACGTTGTATCGCGATCCAGGGACTGTTTCAAAGGGTGTTGAAAGAAGCACATCGTGCATTTCCTCCGACTCCACGCTTTCAAATGTCTGGCCTAGTTCTCTGATTATGGTTAATCTAGCATCGGTAATTTTGACATGAATATTTATGGACTGCTCGATAAAGGAACCATATACAACTACCCCATGAAACCATACTGGCTTTGAGGTTTCGAACATGATTGCATCTGGGCGACCCGTGTGTTCTTTTAGTTTTGTGTCAAGTTGCATAAATCGTAAAAGTCGAAAATACTCTGTAACTGTCCTCAAATCTTTGTCAAATTTAAAGTTCTCTTTCCTGAAGCTCCTGTCGGTAATGCACTCTGTGATTTCGTCCTTCTCTTCTCCGGTGAGTATTTCACTTTTTTCAATCTTATATTGAAAATATTCCCTCGGCATCAGAGTAAATCTAATTCTATATAAACTGTTTCCCAGTTGTTGTCTCAGGTTCCCATCTGTCGTTTCTAATTGTTTCTTCTGGCATTGAGTAGTAGCCCATTCCAAACTACATTCGTACAGTTCTTCCTCCGAAATATTTAACTCGTTCGACTTTAAAATGTAATCAAAAGCTTCTTGTCCAATACTGCGAAAAGCCCGCGACTTTAAGCATATACGAGTTGTCTTGTTAATGATATCCATGGCTCTATCTCGCTTCTGTAATGCATGGGATTGAATAGCTTCATCCAGTAAGATACAAACGTTGTCACAGTCTACTCCATCGTGAAGGACACTCAGGCAAAGTTGTACAAGACGGTTAACTTTAAACCGGCGAGCAACGGGGAGCAATGAAGTGGCTGTTTTTAAATCAAACGAAGCTTCGTCAGTGTAAAGATATCTACAATAAATAATTGAATATGAATTGCTTTTAATGTTCTCTAATGTTATTTCTACGAATTATTAATAAGGAAACGGCGCAAATCAATAGCACAATTCACTCCATGGATCTCCATGAAAAGAAGTAACCATGTTTTATGAATTATCTGGACTCCTTGGATATACATGCTTTATATTCAGTGTTTATTTCATTATTTTAATGGCTTCATATATTGAGAATTGCAATATAGAGTTTACAATTACATGTATATTAGGAGTTTAAACATACAATAGTGAAATTACCGAACAAATCTAAGGAACGTGTCCACACTTATGTCAGATATAGTCATCTTAGATCGGAATTCTTCCGAACTTGGCCGAAGTTTCTTGAAAAATACTGGACTTCTTGCAATTAGAATCAGCCTATGAGCTCGAACCGCAACCTTTTCGGGACCAACAAAAAACGAAACATCACAACCAATTCCATTGGTCAACATATATTGCATACATTCACCCAATGACCTGTCGCCTTGCCAATCTTGGTTTATTGATTGCCTCGAGTTCAATTCAGAGTGGGCTTCGACTATTTTGGTGTCTTCTTTCTCAGGTGATGTAGGTACTTCGTTGTTGTTTGAATTCATTCTGATAAAAATGCATTTTATTTTAAATCAAAATATCTGTTCACATTCAGGTACACCTACACACTAGGCAAAGGGTAAGTTATCTTCTCACATAAAGTATGAGAAAAAAAATCATTTTGAAACAGATTTTATTTCTATGTATACAAGTATCTACGAATTTTACTAAAACATGAATGCTTTGATCATTATTTTGTGTGACATGGTACAAATGTTTTGGTAAATGTGTTCAATTTTATTTCAAGTCACCTGGTTACAGTCCATAGATAAAATTGCAATACAGTCACACAGTGAAATGAGATATGAATTTAATCATTGTTGAACATTCGGACAAACAAAACGGGGAAATTTTTAAAAAAAAATTGAAAGACTTTATTCACTGAATATTCTAAGACATACACCTACCGCACAGGTCGAATTTAACCAGTTTAAACACTATATTTACATCTACCGAATAATTGCATGCCCCTCTATTTCTATAAGAAAACTTATTTCGATTCATAGCTGTTTAGAAACTGACAATAAATCTACACGATTCAATTTTAAAGAGTTCTTTAATCGGTCGAAACCTTCAGGAACCTAAGAAACTGCAATAGATAATTATGATGATGTCAAACTCAGAATCCCATAAGACGACTTGGCTATATTTCTTTTATATAAAATACATGTGTACATCAACAATAATTTATTTAACTTTTAAATTAACTTTAAAGACTCTTTAAGATCAGTTTTTTTTAATATGTTCAAAGTATTTTTTCCTGCAATGCCGCTACCTTTATATCCCGCATAGCTCACCAAAGAAAACATTTTATTGTTTAAATATTACAAGTTTATCCAATGTGGGTCACATTTATTACGATGTCGTATGTAGCAGATGATCTTTGGTACAGTATTTATGACTGATATCAATTTATATAGTCTATAAACACTCATAATTTAAAACATGACAATGGATAAGAAGTAAATTGAAGGGGAAATCCCCGGGGCGAGATCGCATTAACGAGAAACTGATCGTCTTTTAATGCCCCATTATGAACTTATATTAAATGCATCTTTGCATAAAAATTGATGATTTCCAGTCTGCCTTTAATGTACAGGGCGCCGCGGAGGTGAAACGTTCAGTGATTTGATTCTGTACTATTCCCATCAGGGAACACGACTCGTACACTCTCTAGTTATCAAATGAATATAATAGTAAACTCATACATTACAAAGACGTCTGAAAATTTAAACTCGCTATCTTGTTCGTCTTTAAAGAATGTATGCTAGGTCACTTGGAACCATGACTTTCAAAGCAGTCAGTAAATCTCACCTGCTTTGAAATAAATTTTGTGAAAATCATTATGTATATGGTAAGAATCAAAACTTTCAGTTATTAAAACAGTGAACTGTTATAAATTTGATTCAACGGGCTTACAAATTGTAAAAAAAGGTTCTGCACTGGTAGGTCATTGAAGATTTCTTTGGAACAGTGCATGATAAAATAAAATCTATCTAAATTTGAATAAAATCTATTTCTTAAAAATTGTAATTATAAGCTTGAACAAAACTAATTATATAAGGCTGGTTTAAAACCAAGATTTGAACAGTATAGGTAACCAACTTTCGGTTGAATTACGACTTAGCGTATCCTCATGAAAATGAAATGATTTGTGAAATTACATATTCATATTTCTAACATTTAGCAATATTTAATGGATAAATGCATGTTCAAACAAATAAACATTACAAAGAAGTTATCCCTTACCTGCAAGATAAAATAACACAGGAAAAGGTAACTCCAACACTTTTAAAAAAAAATTAAGAGTTATCCTTCTTACACTTTAGGATTATACATTTTGACTGCAAAAAGCGCAAAAGCTTGCTGGTCTTTTTATTTTTCGCGTGCATCTCTTTCTTATACGGATTTTATTTCACCTCCGGTGAAAAAATGGGTATGTCAGAGCAAGCACCATGCTATTCATATCATATTTGACCTTTCTCCGAAATTAGTTATCGTGCATCTATCAAAAATTTATGATTCCTTTTGAAGCTAAATCGTGTTTCCTTAAAATAATCGGCAAATATAAAAAAGTAGTTCACATCGTTCAGCATAACAGTAACCCTGAATGTGGCCACATTTAACAGATCCACAAGGCCTTATTGTTTCATTGTTAATCATATGTATACATAATTGACCCAAATTCACCTCAAATATCTATTTCTAGGTTGCGAAATTTAGCATTTTAATCGGTTCCATTTTAGAGGTACTATATTTGATTGATGTACGTACACTATTTATATGCATACCTGTTTACACCCTTCCTTTTTTAAGTCGCAGTCTGCAAGTTTGTCTGCAAGTTTGTCAACCCAAACACTAAAAAAGCGCGATGTTGTCAATCTTGAAGAATTAACAATATTCCTATCTGATGCAACAACAATTCTTTTTAGAACCAAAACACAGACGCATGACTGACAGGTTGTCAAAACTAGAAAGTAAACACGATGCCAATTTATAGCTCGTCTGAATACCTCTTCATTTCGTTTTTTTTAAATGAAGGATTATATGTGATCGTCTTAGTATATTTTGTTCAAAGCAGTATTGGAGATGAAAAACATTTTCTTTTATACATTGCAGTTTGTATAAAATAAAAATCTGAGACAGAATATATATATATATATATATATATATATATATATATATATATATATATATATATATATATATATATATATATATATATATATATATATATATATATATATATATATATATTATGATACATGTAGACGTGTGCTTTTAAAAACTCAACATTGAAATCCATCTCCAACATGAGAAAAGTTTTTGGTATTGTACATGCATATTTACGATGTTTCTCTAACATTCCTTGACAAGACCTTCAGTGCTGTATATTCGGTATCAGGTAAAGTGCACCGAAATTGGGCGATTATTGATATGTGAGCCGTATGGCCCAGTGCACTAATCGTAGATGTCGGCAATCTAAGTACATTTTTAATCAAATCAAAATAATACCTGCTGTCAGAATTCTTTAACTCCATTTTACAATTGTTTACAACAGTTCAGGGCTAAAAAAAAATGTCAATGAAACCGGAATAATCAAAAGTGTCTCGTATTGAAAAGTTTTTCTTTTGATCTGTCAAGATTTAAATCTATTCCAAGCCCTGTTAAATGAATGCTTTATAAGACTATTTGGCTACTACAATAAATTATAGGAAGAAATGATATGGGTGTGTGCTAGTGTATGCAATTTGCACAATAATTCTTAACGGTGCAGTCTGGAGAAAGCTTAATGAGTCTGCTGGAAAATTATGCAAAACTTTATTAAATCTGTATATAAATTAGATGCTTCTTTCAACACAATGAATGTAACAAATTTCTGAAAACTAATAAAAAAGGGAAAACATTCAAGAAATGATTACCCGGAAAAAGATAATTCATCATAGTCAAGGTATTAAATAAATCGCGTATATTCTGCAGACCTACTTTTTTTTTACTGGAATTAAACTGTTTATGTCGCGTAGTCTGGATTCTAGCACTGCAGTGTTATTTTGTGGAATTGGATATTGCTATAGGACACCTGTACCACAGCAGCAGCAGCCGAGCGATTAACAATCAGTTTTATAGTCGATGTAACATCACGTTATTAAAATTGTTCAAAATACCGTTATACGGCTTCTTCTACTAACTGACTAAATATATGTATGGACTCAAAAGCATATTAAAATAGCTGATACGTCCATTCCCTGCATGAAAACAATTGTGGGTTCTTTTGGAAACATTTGGTGTGTTTGCACGTGCATACAATTAGAAATAATGATCTTCATTCATATGGCTTGAATAGAATATGTTTTCAATTAGATGTGTTTTAATTAAGGTACTGACTTTTTTTTCCTTTTTAAGCGTTATGAGTTCTCACATTATAGTGTTACTAGCTCGTTTGCGTTTATCAAAAGCCAAAAATATGATCAACATCAGCGGAATTTCTTGGACATCGAAGAAATTGACCGAGTAAGAACGGGAGAGGGGACATGAAGAAATGAGACAGCCGTTATGGATTGGTCAGTGGTATTCGATAAGATATAAACGATACATAGAGGTGAAAGTCAAAGTTTAGAAATATAAAACTTTTCTTTAACAAAGGTTTTATTAAGACATATTATCACGTTCATAATTTTCTGTTTTTCTTGATTGATATAATTATTCGTTTTAAAGCTATATAACGTCAGGGCAAATCATTTTAATACAATGTCATTGCATTTCAAGAAATGCTTCAGTGAAAATTATTGAGTTTAATTTTGTTATTAGTCTAAAAATCTTAAACAAAAAAAAACAAAAAAAAAACAAAAAAAAAAGTTTCAGTAAATGATTTATTTATTTATTTAAAGAAAATGAAAAGTCCGGTTCATTTGCATACTGACATTATAAGTGGATAAACCTAAATCTTTTGAACAATGCGATGAAATTATATATATATATATTTTGTCAGAATATTTTCGTTAGTACACGTCCGTCTGTATGTCAGTCTGTCTGATTATTATTCGTTAATTGATACACATGTACCTGTGTACAGGATACCCGAGCATTGACAGATATTAATATTGGCCGACCAACAGACGACAGTCGGCAGGGAGACCTTGTCAATGATCGGTCCCCGCCTGTTAATATACCGCTAAAAAAATGATATCCTATTTTTTGGCGATTTCAAAGGTTCCATAATGAATATCTTTGTCGTAATTGCATACTATTACATATCCCCGTCAGCAAAATGGAGAGTCTAAATCAAAACGAAATGGACCGAAACTCTAAAGAATCCAGTGTCTTGAAACTCGGGGAATTTATGACTGTCGAAGATAGAAATCTTTCTTATGTAACGTTTTCAGAAGTTCAATGAACGGCAAATAGGAGACGACATCGCGTCTCAACATTCCAGAGTAGGACCAGCTAATTAGACTAATTTGAATCTACATCATTTCACTGGCAGGTACAGTCGCGATCTGATCATCTACAATTGTCTTTGATCCTCCCGATATGAAAACTTGGACCAACATTTTACTTGTTTTGACAAGTGAAAAATATTATATAAACAGTTAACTCGCCCAAGAATACGCTCCAAAACAAATACTTCATTATATAAATAGAAAATGAAACAAAAAGGCCAGATAACGAAAGCTTTTATTAATCTTGTATGCATCAAATAGTTTAATCCGTACTTTAAATATTGTACCAATTTGAAGCCCGTACCCTAATATTAGAGAATGTGGTTAAAAACACGTTACACAAGTTTTTCGTGACGTCTCTCCATTTCGATCTTTAAAAACCTACAATAGTACTTAAACAACGGTCCTCCCTCTCCCCTTTGTGTATTAGTTCTCATACTGGGTGATAGGAAACCCCTCCCTCACATTATATATAGCGTGTTATTTACTTAGGGTAACGGATAAAGAGCCATGAATAATGAGTAGATTGAGAGTAAACAGTATCGTTAATTTCATCCGATTGAAAACACACCCATTTTTTCGATGTCAACAAAGAATTAGTGCGATTAACTTTTACTTCATAAGTATGTTATAAAATCGCAAGAAAACTCTGGACTTTTTGCTTTTCGTCCAATTTTACTTAAACACTAATCTTAATTTTTCCAACCAACCAACCAACCCCCCCCCTCTCTCTCTCTCTCTCTCTCTCTCTCTCTCTCTCTCTCTCTCTCTGAGAGCAGTTGCAGGAAACATAAGGAAGAAAACAAAAACCAACCATAGAGTTAAAACAAGCAGATATAGAGTTACGCCTCCTTATAATTGGCTTTGCGCAGCAGTAACTGTTTGCGACAATACCCTTCTTTGCGACCTATAAGTCCATTCACTACGACAATCACGAAATCAGAAATTGTTCTGTGGATAACAGATACATCATCAATGACATTATAGAAAGAACCATAATGAATCTCTTTATTATCACCTGTCAACTATTATTTACTTCCACTTCGTGGGGGATTTTATAATGGCGGTCTACCGAAAAATAAATGTCAAAATTTCATACAGAATGTGTCTGTTTGCCTGCTCTAATGAATGTTAGTTAATTTGACATTAATACAGCTACGTGCCGTTGTTATAATAATGGCATATTGGTAAATTAGATCTTATAACCCAGATGAATTATTTCCTTTTCAAATTTTTGAAGTGAGTAAAACCATAAAAAAAAAATACATTAACAAGTTTACATGTAGTTTAAACAGAAATTCTTCTCAATTTTTGATTTTTTTCTCTCAAATTTTAGAAAACATAAATAATTACATTCGATAAGAACATCAACATACACACGTAAGTATGCACTATAGAACACAATTCAAACAAGATTGATCGTCTTTGTTTCAAATGGATTTATTGATCAATTGCTTTTTTATCTGAAGTTCAACAAATATTGATAGGCCTACCTTTGATCCAACAGGGTTCTTTTACCTTGTACTTTGACCTTTTCAAAGTTATAGCAAAATAAGTACATGTAAATTGTTCCTTACATCTTGTTGTGAGTTTACTTCCAGATTTAATATGTGACCTTGAAACAATTTAAATAGATATTGTAATCATGACCTCAGTTAAAAAATGTAGTCAGAATCCACTGTTTTAGAAATGACATCTATAAAAATGAAAGATTCTCTCTTTTTTTTACCTGTCATACAACCTTAAACCAATTAAGATATCAATTTTAATTTTGTGTATGAATTTCTCTCTTTTTCAGATAAAACACATAATTTTGAGCCGAATTTTTAATCTTAAAATTAAAATGTAAGAATAAATTGAATTGATTTGGAAACGCGTCAGTTGGGTGTGAGGTTGTTTGAATTTTCATATAAGCCGTTGCCTCGTTCAGTCGTAGCATATTCTAGTTATGACATTTCCCATTTAAGTGATTAAAATGAAATGTAAAATTCGTTCAAGGAAAAAAAAACAATCAAAGTCATATAAGAGATATTTTTTTTTATTTATTATGCAGGATAATGAACCATAAAAAAACTTTAAAAATGCCTCAAACTAGGAACATTAACCTGTTAGTGGTAAATTGAACCATTACTATAGCAATAAAAAATGCAAACAGTTCATACACCTTTGCGAAACAATATTGCATATTAGACCCCAAGAAACCTAGATAAATGCTTTGCCTTCAATATTTTATGCTTATGTTAAGTCGACGTGCATTTAGTTAGAAGCCTGAACAGAATATGAGACATTGTTACAGGTTGTAAATCATCGCTGATTTAAGTTTTCAAAACAGTTAGGTGCACCCCGTAATGGCTATAGACACAAACAGAATGCGATCAGTCAACATTGAAACCATATTCGAAACTAGACTGAATTAAAGATAAAAGTCTCGTTTTCCATTCCTATCAAAGTAAAATGGTTCAAGGGGCTAAGTCAGCACATTACCCATAAAATCTATCTTAAATTTTAGACATGAACTTTTAGCCATACATGTTAAGTATCATTTAATAAAGAAAAATTCCATATGTTTTAGCTTGCAATTTTATATATTTATACAAAGGGTTTCTTCTTAAGGAGACTACCATAGTATAACAATGATAAAGCAACCATCCGGACCTCTCAAGCCTTGTATGGTATCAAATATGCTAAGGTTGCCTCCAAATGTTTCTCGTTGGTCAAACAAATTACTAGTAGCTGATTTAACATTTTCCACGAAATTTGAAGTTAAGTTATGCCTTATGACAACTGCAATAATTACAGTTTCGCATTTGAAAGACAAATTAAAAGGGGAATAAAATAATATATATTACATGTAATATGTTATATTCACAAGTTGAATTATTTAACATTGTTGTTTTCCTTCCTTCCAAATAACTAGAAACCATACTTTTACCATAACCCATTCAGCGTGTAAGGACGATACTCTGGAGAACGCGTATAAAAGATATTTTCTTTCCAGATGTTTTCCGCAATAACTGTTATAATGTCTCAGAAAGACACCCCGTGGCTATAAAACGCATACAATTGATAGAAAATCAATGTAAGATTAGAAAAAAATGATGTACAAACCAGGTTTTGTTCATTGCCGTCAAATGAAACTAAAAAATGCAGGTCATGATATGGAAAGATTGGACCTTACGTACATTTGCACTTCTTTGCAGCATTAACGGTTATCTGTTGGGGGGGGGGGGGATAACAACCAATCTGAAGTCTTAAAGCGCAAGTTTTGTTCATATATAATTCATCTTTTAGTTTGAAATTGATAATTTAGAATTATCCGAGTAACAAAGAGCTAATATCAAAACCTTAATATGGAACATTCAAATATGTTTAGATTATAACATGAGAATCTTTACCACAAAACTGCTGTTTAGGATTAACAAGTCTGTGTAGTTAAGGTTTTCAAAACATCTTTTTATCAGTACCAAAGCCCGTAATGTAGGTGAAGGCAGAATATGTTTGTAAACATCCTGTAACTCGGTAAGACATCGTTTTGTGATAACTGAAAAATCTAGGTAGAGTGCCCTTGACTGGGTTTGAGATTAAAGGGTTGTGCAATAGCAACACATTTCGTAACAGATTACCTTGGGGAATTTTCAGAGTTGGTTCTTTTCTAATCTTACAAATTTAACCAATCTTTTTTAACATGCATGTCGTGATAACGTAGTTTTTACATGTACTCATTTGGTCTATTGGTTTCATTCATATGTTGCTTACAATGTCTCCCAGTATTTCGATAAAAAATCAGTTTTTTCATAACTGTTGATGTTGGCTCGAAGAAGTCTTCCTAAAAAGAATTTCTGAATCCGTACTGAATCTTATCAATATACACGAATACCTTATTGATATAAATGAATAAACACCGATTAAATATTTGTGTATATATCTATTTGATAGATAAATTGATAGTATCTGAGCATTGGCAATTATTTGGCATCTTCTGCAACAACCTCAGAGTCTTTGATTATGTCTCCCATGTCCAAAAAGTATTTTGCAAAACTTTTATATGTGCAAATGACGTGTTTTGCACCCATCACCTACGGTAAATCAATGAACATCTAAACTACAGGTGGTTTTGTTGTGGGGGTTTTCAAATGGCAAGCAATAATGTGATCTTCTCTTTTCCTTTGCTTTCATACATTCACATATATCATTAAAATGATTAAACCATATAAAGATTTTCAAACGTTTGATCTTAAAACCACTTTTGTACAGAAACGCCATCAAAAGCAACCATTATCTATCTATCTATCTATCTATCTATCTATCTATCTATCTCAATCATCAAAGCATCACAGATATAAATTCACAGTGTATTTTGTCAACGCTGCTGGGAGGGCTTACGTTTAGATACGTTTTCTATCCTATTGCTTTTTAAACCGATACGACTAATTGTACAAACATGTTAAGAGTGATTTATTTTTCAGATTTGTCATTGTATCTTCTGTTTAATTTGATGTTTACTAATTACTTTAATCTGTATGAAAAACTTCCCGTGTTTAAATTGAAAAATTTCCTGATTCAAGACACCTACATTATGCTCGAAATACTTCACTGCATCATAGAATGCATCAATTAATGTATATTAAGTTATGTCAAAAAAGAAAAGAAAAAAAACTTGTACGAATACGTTTTTATTTTTTGTAACCAGAGATTACTGGTTTGCTACCAGAGATCTTCAGGCAAGTCATTCATCATGTCTAATCCAGCCGACGCAAAGTACATGATGGGCATAACGGGTGCCTTATTGTGTCGGCACGTACATGCATATGTAATACACGTACTTCTAGATTAACCGTCTGGGGGACATATCCGGTCATTGAAAAAAAACTAATGAGTTTTGTATTTTACAATTGGTAGTCGAATACGACGATGAATAACTTAGATCATTTAAATTGAATTGTCATGAAAATTAAAAAAAAAACGTGCATACTACAACATATACAAAAATCGAAGGTGTTGTAAAAGCCCCAACCTCACATTATGGTAAATACCAGTAAGAATATACAAAAATCAAAGGTGTTGTAAAAGCCCCAACCTCACATTATGGTAAATACCAGTAAGAATATGTCAGTCTTTTTGTGTCAGACCTTTTAGTTCTTCAATTGAAATTAAAGTAGATCAGATGAAGATAATGTATGCTCATATTAAACAAATGATTAATTAAAAGTACACAAAGGTATATTATTTTAATAGATATGAAATCACTGTATCGTATTTGTTTGACAAAATGTTTAGCAAGATCTATCTTAAAATCTAAAACTGATTACGATCGGCCATTTGGTTCATATATTAAGAGTTTAATGTTGTAATGTATTTTAAAACACAAAACAATGACAACGGGAGAAGTTTAATCTAACATCTAAATTCACGAATAAACAATAGCTCAGTGAACGAGCAGGAAACCTTTAGATTAGCTGTATAGTTCATTGATATATTTGTGACATAAATAAACGCATATGATATTAAATCAATAAAATGTCTCTGAAATAAAGCATTGAGCAAGATAATATTTGATAAATGCATGCATCTTTTTTATGGCATCGTTTGTTATTGATTAGCATTGTCTCCAATGTCCAAATTGTCTTTCGAAGAAACTTTCACGTCGTGTACAAATGACGTGATTTGCACCCATCGCGTACAGAAAGCCATGAAACATTTAAACTAGAGTTTGTTCTATGTTGTTTTTATCCCCAAATGCCAAGTATAATGTGGTCTTACTTCCTTTGCTCGCATACTTCACATAGAACAAAAAAGTGTTTTACCTCTATTCAATTTTTCTGACGTATGATCTTAATACCACTTTGGTACAGCAACGGTGTCAAAAGCACCCATTAGTTAATCTATTTATGTATATTTTCCTCAAACACCTATCAGTATCGCAGGTATGTATTGAATTCTTAGTTATATCGTATACAGTGTATTTCGTCGACAGTTTTTGGATCGAGTGCATATGCTTTGATGCATTCTTTTTCAAATTTTATGAAAACGGAAATATAAATTTTATAAACCTTAAAACTGATTGTTTCCTCGCCGTGTAATTTTAAATTTTACGATAAATTCGAATCCATATGACAAAGTTTGGTGTTCAAACTTTTGTTTTCCTATACAACGAGTAAAAGGCAACAAACTAATAGCAAGTTTTCACCGACAAAGAACTATGGAACGCCGTAGCTGCCTTACGGTATGTCATATGCCTTGGTCATATTTAGAGACAAAGGATGTTAACATACAAAGGTGCAGATTAAGAAAGATCGAACTTAGATCGCGTTGATAGTTTGTGTGTGAGGGAGCGGTTGTCTGAAAAAGACGCGTATATAATGTTAAGGGACCAAATCATATTTGGCATATTTACACGAATTAATTCATAAAATTGACCCTAAATTTTGTTGTCCAGAGTGACCGTTGTGTCGTTGAATTTAATGAACACATTCTAAATTCGGCACTACGATTATCGCTGACAGTGGAAATGTATACTAGTAATCAAGTGATCGAGATTATTGAAGATAGAAATAATATTCATGTTTTGTAATGCAGAATAAATCTCTATACTGTTGATCTTATAATGGAAACGTGTCTTTGATTTGTCAAATACTAGTATGCATCGGGATTAAAACTAAATCAATATTTTATATCCTTTCTTTCAAAGTTAAACAATCGCGCTAGGAAAACTCTTATAAGTTGTGAAAATAAGAAAAAAAATCAACTGCTCAAATTTTAAAGTATGATTTTACAACATTTTATATGAATATTCAGACAATCTTTTTCAATGGAATTCATTCAGAAGAAAAACCCCAGAAGTAAAACATTTAATTAAGTGCACGGCAAAACACCCCAAAATAAACGCAAAATTTTAATATTAAATGTTTTAGAATTCTTTCTAAAATTAAAATTTCAAGACAACCATTTTAAAAATGCATGTAAATGATCAGATACAAAATATTTCTCTCTCTCTCTCTCTCTCTCTCTCTCTCTCTCTCTCTCTCTCTCTCTTTTAATTTTGACTGGTAACAATGGGGGGGGGGGGCACAATTTAATTCAGTTCCTAAACCGTGAGATACAATTTATACCAATTTCACTCTCTGCAATGGAACAATAATAGAACGGTTTCATGAATTGATCAATAACTGTCTCTTTTTAACCGTGCTATAAAAATACTTCACCATTTAAATTATCGTTGTCACCATTTAATGTATTTTCCCAACCAGATGAAATGTTCTGCACACCAACCAATGTATTGGACGCATCTTTTCGAGCGTGAAACAAACCATATATTATATAACTTTCACTCAATAACAAGGAATGGCAACCATTTAACATACTGTACTGACCAACTGATATACGAGAACACCATATGAATGGTAATGGTGACCAAATGGTTTTACGCTATGACTCATTGCTTCATTTTTCTAACCGTATAATATAAATAATGCACCAGCTATGTCATTATAACTACTATTTAACGTGCTTTTGCAACCATGTAAAAATAGCTGTAAACAGTTAAATGAATTGAGGCACTTTTAAATATGTGTTACCCACCATACGTTAAATACTTTTATACTCACAGAAACGACCCTTTATTTTATGAATCTCAACATGTATTATGACGTACAATATCTTAAGGCAGCTATGGCGTTCCATAATGAACTGTAGATATACACGTAGTATCGTGGAACGCATCAATACAGGTTAAACTATGCCCTCAAAAACCCGTTGTTGAGTTTGCTAACAAGGATCTTTAGGCAAGACATTCATATTGTCTAATCCAGCAGACGACAAATACATGATGCGCTTAACGGCTGTCTTATTGAGTCGGTCATCTTATTGCTACATCTAGGTCAAAAAGAAACCGTCTGGGGAATATACATGTATCTGGTCATCAAAAAAAATATTGTGTTTTGCATCTAGGAAGTTAGTAGTCGAGTAATCCAATGAAGATAATTAATATTTAATTGAATGGTCATGAAAACCAAGAAACGTGCATAATAAAAGTTAACACACTTTAAGATCAAAGGTGTTGCTTAAGCCTACTCCTTATAGATTGGTAATTATTTGTCTGTCTATTGTGTCAGACCTATAAGTTCTTCCGTTCAAAGCAGACTAAATGGAAATTATATAAATTAATATTATACAAATAATTAAAATAAACCTACTATATATATATATATATATATATATATATATATATATATATATATATATATATATATATATATATATATATATATATATATATATATATATATATATCACAAATGAAAGTGATTGAATATGCATTTTTGTTCGTGTATAAACATGTTCCTGTGTAAGTTATTCAAAAATATTTTCTAAAAAGAATCCCAAAACGTATATATCATTAGTAGTTGAAATCATTCCTTCGAACACAATATTAATTTGTTTTGTCTGTCAATCTTTTAATTCAGTTGGGAAAACGAAAAACAAAAACGATTGAATGACAACATAAAAATCAAAGCAACATAAAATTTCAAGGTCTCGAGGTCAGTACGACCGAATTATCGAGATCGCTGAATTTTTCTTCAGTATTCCATGTAATTCCTTCAAGGCAACAGGTTTAGGTTGATAAGAAATTTGATAGGATGATTATGTTATGGTGATAGCTGATCATTAAATTGCCGTCTCCTTCCGACTCCGAGACAGACCAGGAAGAGACAGGTGTAAAGAAATGATTTCAATACGCTCTAAGATTCTCACTGTTTACTCGTCATTATGTGACAGCATCGTCTTTCTGAAGTCGTTCGTTTTTATTGTTTCATGTTGATCTTATGCTTCGTTCATGGCAATGGAGTGTCTTCAAGGAATTGAAACAATCGCCCCTTTCTTCTAACATGTCATAATCGCCCACAATCATGTTTGAGAGATTTATATCATTTTTTTTTTTAATTTTTGGTTTGCAACCACAGAGGTCAAATTATGTATGACAATAATTCTGTAGATATATTTAGAATCTGAAATTTAAAATTGATGTTAGATACATGAATATATTATTAGAATTTGATAAAGTGGTAGAGAGCAAGATTTCCTTACCACCCAAACTGACCCCCATATTTTAATAATTTAGCCAATTCTTACAATTACTTTTTTAAGCTTTAATTTTGTTTAAATGTGATATACTAATAACTAGCTTCAATAATGTAGCCCTCTCCATTTTTTTTTATATCTGATGTTTACTGGAGAGGGCTACGATTTTATAGGATCTCCGTAATAGTGCAAAATTATTTTTTTCCATGCAGCTGATTTCGGTCTGAAAAAATCGTTTTAGAAATTTTAAATTTGACTTCCTTTAGATAAAATTACTTTTTAAAATTCTGATTGAACAAACTAACCGTATATTAATAAAAACCAAATAAAACTGATTGATGTTATTAACATATGTACAAAAAAAAAAAAACAAGCGAGATTTTAAAATTCGCGAGATGCGTTTCTCGCAATTTTACACGGATATTAATTCCTCGTGGTTTAATGGGAATCTACAGTATACGATATTCTGCATGAAAATAACTAAGTTCAATAGCTGGTATTTTTTTCATATTTTTTTCAAAAATTAGCAAAAATCAAATTTCAAAAAATATTCACAGCTCTGATATACTAGTATGTACATTTGATCTGCAATACAACAACTTCCTATCTTGAAAACTGTACATGTAGGAGTAGTTATCCGTACAATAGGGTACCATATACTAGTATCAGGCTTGGGGTAATGCTAAATGTAATGGTAATGCATTGCAATGCATTACATGTTTTCAAAGTAATGTGTAATGCCTCAAAATTAGCATTACAAGTAATGATAATGTAATGCATTACTTTCCAAAATCTAGTGTAATGCTGGCATTACATGGCATTACTTTGCATTACTATGCATATTTATGCATGTTCACTAAAAAAAATGTGATGAATAATTGAATTTGATTATATTTATTTTTAAAGAAGAAAGAAATAATTCTTATTGAGAAAAAAATGTTTTAATTGTACATGTTTTATTAAAAAAGGTTTTTTAAAATTCATTTTTGAATTGTTTATATTGCTAAAGCACAATTTCATAACATTTTTAAGAGTGTTGTTATTAAGAGTTTTTAATCATTTAAACAATTTACTCCAATTAGTTTGCACTTCAATAAGAAATGTGTCAACAACACACTATGCCCCCAGGATAATCTAAGTATCAAAACAATCTATTGTTATATGAAGTGCTAAACACCCCAATCCCCCTCCCTTCGCTAAGTCACAATAGAATAGGAGACAGACATGCACCTTTAAAAGCTAAATGAATGCACTGTCCATCCGCGATGAAAATCAATATCACTTCCAATATTATAACCTCTTTTGAAAATAATCTTACTTATTTTCTCTCTCTTTCTCTCTGTCTCTCTCTCTCTTGTAAATTAAGGTATCCGATCCATATTAGGACCCAATTTTTCCAACCTTGAATATCCATCATATATTCAATACTTTGATATTTATTTAAAGCATTTAAGTGTAGAAAAAGATTCACCGAGAGAAATTTTCAAAAATATTATTAACTAAGCAGTAATTAATTAATGAAGATTGCATTAAGGTCTATGAAGACGAGTACATTTTTTAAGATAAAAAAGTAATTCCTAGGAATATCAAAAAATGCTTTGGTGGAAAGATGTAATATATCATAACAATCACAAAGACTATTGAAAATAAATTTTCTACCATGTACATTTTTTTAGAATTAATTTTTATAGAATAAAAACAAAGGGGGACAACTCTTCAAAAAAAGAAAGGGGTCAATTAATTGGGACACATTCCACTCATACATTTTGATACTTTAATAGGAAAATTATGTCCAAGTATATTGAGTATTAAGCTCATACATATCTGTAATGCGCCCAGATTCATTGAATCTGAGGCTATTATGGATCGGATACCTTAATTACACTGTACATTAGTTTGGACTGATAGAAAATACAAGATTTATGTATTTAATCTATCATTGCACTTAATATATCCTAAGACAAAGATCGTCAAACAGTATTTTCCAGTCCAAGCTTTGTCTGCTCCTGAAAAACTTTTATTTAGTATAAAGCCCAGAAGATGGATGCAATTAAAAGATGAACCCTTTGAAACTTTGATCATAAAGTGCAACAGCAATCTTTTGTCTTAAAGTGTCCTCCGTAAAAAGAAATATATGAATAAAAAATATTAAGATATATAACTGGGAAAAATCATCTGTTTATAAATCAATAAAATTTAGTGTCCAAAATTATAAAATTTTGTGTAATCTGGGGATATATCTATATTTAGCTTTTAAAAACCGCAACATTATTTCATAAATTGTTTTTTGTTACGCATGTTATCCCGTGTCTCTATTTCATATCTGATATTGTATCATGCCAAATGTCTATAAATATCATTTTACTTATGTAACATGTTGTTCATATTGCCACAATATGATTATATATTGAGCAAATAAAGAATGGCTCTTGTTTATTCATTGAATTTGAACCTGATATTGAGCATGAAGCTGTAGATATGTTAAAGAGTGTTGTATATTTGAAACATTTGCAAAAACTCTTTATTAGCTTTACTTTTAAAAAAAAGTAATGGTAATGGTAATGCATTACTTTACTCATGTAATGGTAATGTAATGCATTACTTCAAGAAAATCAAGTAATGGTAATGGTAATTTAATGCCCAAATTCATGAAGTAATGGTAATGTAATGCATTACTTTACAATGTAATTCGCCCCAAGCCTGACTAGTATGCAATATTCTGTGAGAAAATGACAATTTAACAGCTTGTATTTTTAGTTGAAGTGTGGAGTTGTAAATGCAGAGCATTTAAGGTTGTTTATTTTTTTATGAATTGATTCAAATATGTTCGAAAATGAGATGTTTTTTGTTATTCTTCAAGGCGTAAACTTTCAGTAAAAGTGTTTTACGGTTCACAATAAGAGTTTTACACAAGAGACTGAGGATGGTAAAACATGTGATCAAAAGAATCCTACATGATTTGTGATGGTATTAATATGATTTTTATCCAAGGCTCGGGGATAAAAAAAACCACACAACTTATTGATAAAAATCATATACCATCGCATATCATGAGAGATACTATATAATTAAAATATTTTGTTCGATGGCAAGAAAACGGAAACACATATATCATATTTATATCAAAAATTGCAAACATTTGCATAACTTGATTGCGTTTTAATGAAGCCTTATATTTCTGTCCTCATCTAGATATGTATGATTTGGTAATTAGATTTTTTAATAATCTCTTTTTAAACTAATGGTTAATCATTTAACCCCGTCAAAACAAATCATCTAAAGCAGTAAAACTAAATTCATCACGAAAAGAAATTTCCAAACGACATTATGACATGCAAATGTAATTAACATATCTGGAAGGTATTTGTCTTGTTTATTGTTCGTTTTTATACACAATATGAAATGCAACACAATTAGCCTCTTTTTTGTTTTTCTCGTACTTCTCTGACTAAGGAACGAAGGCCAAGGTATTAGAGTAATCTGAAATGTGATTTTACCGAGTGCTTCTGGCAACCTCCTAGCAATAAAGAAACAAGCATCGATACCGCAATGGTGTGAAACGATGGCGAAGCTATATGAGGACTTTGTATTAGATAACATTTCCGGAATTCCGCTGAAAAGGGAAACCTGACCTTTCCCGTTATTGGAGAGGTACATGAAGCTGAAATAAAAGCCTTCTTTTGTGGGAACACGAAGATTCCAGGCTGTCTATAGTTTGATTAAAATACGGTTTTCCCGATATACTCAGCGATAAACAATTTCTTTTAATGCACTAGTTTTATATATTTCCGAGCAAGAGCAATTAAACACAGAAATGCGGCGGGTCTATTAGAAATGTTACTGTAATTTTGATGCCACGAAATGTGTAGTGTTGATGTCGGTCCGATATTAAAATAAGATTTCTGGGCATGAGATTAATATCGTAAAAAAACCGATTTTACTCATGGAAGAAAGTTGCGTAGTGAGGACTACGTCACAGAGAACGGTGAAGTCGTCTGTCTTGGGCGTTATGACGTACATCATACATAAAAAGACTAAATATGCAACATATTGGTTTTTTAAATAAGTTTTTCAATTGCTGGTGATTTTTGGATTAAACGTAAGATTGATATTTTCGATAGAAAAAGACTTCTTTATTTCATAATGCAATTCCTTCAAAGAATTGTGATTTATTCAAAAGAGGCAAAACCAACACGGAATTCATATATGAATGTACGTATATGCCAACCGTCGTTTTGTCGGGTTTCTAGTGTATGAAGCCTTGGCCATGAGAATCATGATTGTATATCTAAAGGTACTCTTTAATTGAAACTACAAGCAGTGTGATGAAACATGTAATTATGTGATTTCTATATATTAAACATTAATTTAGCATTTTGGGGATTTCTAAACTACATGTATGTGCATGTACATGTAATAACTCTTTTCATGCAATGGTGAATGGGGTGGTCAAGATAATGCTATTGATTCAACGATTGTTTGAAACAAAAACTCAGCTGCATTTATAAATCGTTTCTCATGGCAATCAGACACGTGCCATCGATTTAAAAGTGTGAGTGTTAGGGGAGGGGGAAAAGGGGTGCAAACCTATCTCATAGCTTGACAAGAAAATAAAATGTGTTGGGTCAATCCGTTCAAAATTTGTTTTTCTTCATGTAAATTTAAAAATAATAAAATGAAATTTATCTGATTTGAAAAGAAGTAGCCACCCCCTCACGATGCAACGTGCCCGCCAATATTAAGGTGGTATGGGACACTTCCATTTTGTGACGTACTGTTTATCGAAATAAACAATAAAATCAAGTGTAATTTTATTAACAGTTTCTTTCCCGATATAGAACACTAACGGCGTAGCGCAGTGGGTTAGAGGCTTCGCTATGAATCTGTAAGTCATGAGTTCGAGTCCTGTTGGGGTTTTAAAACTTCTGCCTCTCTAATTTTTTAAAAAGTATTTTTTGGCTATATATTGTAAAATTTGACAATAAGAAAATGGCTGACTGCTGATCGAAACAACATTTTTATGAAAAGGATTTTATGCACTGACATATGAAACTTACTCCATAGCCGAGTGGATAAAGAGTCAGACTTGTGAACAGTGCATCCCGAGTTCGAATCCCGCTTTTGTTGTTAATTACTGGAATAATTATTTTAGATATTAATTTTTTATCCCCAAACTGCAAATTGTTCGCTTATCTGACATTTGTACATTTTATTCATCATTATATCTTTCATTTTCAAAAAATTTCCTGTCAAGAGTGACTTTTTCCCGGCTATTCCACCTTTTAAATTATCGACAGGTGTTCCATACCACCTTAGCGAAACGTGCTCATACCAACGCCATCAGACAAAATAATTGATGTACATGTATGTATATAATATGATAAAGATTATTTCCTGTTGGTTTAATCTGATTTGATCTTCATAAATGAAAATAAAAAAGAATTAACGCCATATCCGACTGAAAGCATTAGGCTCCATCGCGTATTAATTTGGATATGTTGCCGATCCAATCAGCGGCTATTGTTTTGAGTAGAAAATGTCAACATGTGTAAGAAGAGTTGGAATTAAAATCCAAATGATGTAATCTTAATATTGCAGCGACTTCGTTAATTTATATAATCAAATCGAAATTAGCGATTGTTATTGCGGCGGAAAGTTTAAATGCCACCAGACGTCTATGCTCTTTTTGATCGGATTAGTTCGTTTGTTTGAGGATGATTATCACAATTAAAAACGATGCAGTGACTCAAGAGCATGTAATACCAGCGCATAAAACGTGTATTGTGTGTATTTGTTTACGTGCTTGGCGCACACGTTTATATGAAGCGGTAAATAGGGATGTGAACATACATGTATCTACACATGTATTTTTGCATTCAAAAAACGACGTGATGAAGGCCAGACGACTTCTGACTTACAGATAAAGATATGCACCTCTTTTTAGACGAATGAAGTTATCATTCATCATCTTTGTAGTTTATTTGGTTCATGGCAACATCAAGGAGCCAACAGGCATGTTTACGAAGCTACATGTATCTTTAGGACTATGGTGCGTCCTAAGTACGTCTTAGGATACATCTCAGTCTTAAGTCTGTTATTCAAAGCTCTCCAAACTTCAGGAACCGCCATAACTTTGTCCTAACTTTAGGACATCACTGAACTTGTCCTAAGACCATCCTAAGATTGCAAAATCACGATTTTGGGGATAATGGGACCGTTGTGAATTACCCTTTTCTTAAGGTCGATAGAATAAGGCAATCTTTTCTACAATTCCTGCATTTTTACAAACTTCAAATTCTTAATCCGGGAGGGGGCATTGTCATTTATTCTTTCAAGTACGTTTATTTTAACATAGTTATGTTGAAAGGGACCCCGAACCCACCCTCCCCTTCTTCGATGATACATGCCTGTCTGGGAGCTGACAAATTAAAAAAAAATTTCGCAAATACTGTGTTTGTTTATCGAAAGAAATTTATTTAGTTTTAACATCAACACTAAGTAAGTTACATTCACTGTTTTGATTACTAGTATTGGTAAAAAATATTCAAATGCCCTTGACTAAAATGTAAATCTACATCAGTTTATATAAGCTATGAGTGATCACTCTTTATTTTGAAAAATAATCTTTAAGAAATGCGTATTGTTCATCAAACTGTTTTAAAGTTATGTATTTTCGAGATGGATTACAGCTTATTTATTATTTAACCTGTATGTGTATTCTATATATAACTTTCTGATTAAAGGGAATTTGGTGTGTTTGTACATGTAACATTAAATTATATGAAAAGCGCGTGCCTATGTATTACTCGAATGATAGGAGTATCATCAAAGAATGCACATACGTTGTTTAAATATTAATTTGTTTTAAAGTAAAAAACTGTCCTGATGCTTATTTTTTTTTTACACAGAATAGCAGTTATTTGAATTTCTTAAACTAAACTGTTACTGGTCACTGATATTTCAGTAAATGTATATACTTTTGAAAATGTATACAAATTAAAATACTGCTTTCAGGTGTATCTTGTTACCGACACATGTAAATTTCTGGTAAAATGTTTAATGATTTATCCCTATATACAATGTATGTCGCTCAAAATTATACCTGTATGAATTTATGTGAAATATATGAATGACTTTAGTAGGTTAGAATATCCCAACTTAAGATGTTCGTAAGTTACCGTCGAGCTACATGTACATCTTTTATAAGACGTGTCCTAAGTAGATCTTAAGATATGTTTCCAACTTTTTTCTTTAAAAGTCATATCTTAGGAAAACACTTAGGTCATATCTTAGGAATTTTTCGCGAACATGCCCACTGTTTATATATTCAGTTTCAATTATTATCATCTATCAGCTCGAGAAAATGCATTGCAAGCTTTTAGTATTTTTAATAACTATCATTTTTAATTCTATTTTAATGGTTGTCAAAAAAGTAGAAATATTAATTAAAGTCAATTAGTCCTTGGTTGAAGCTTACCAGGAAGTTTGTTTGCCTTTCTCATGCAAAGAAGAAGCAAAAAACTAGGTTTGTCGTGCACACAGTGATAAAATATAATAAATGAGAAAAGTAATTAATGCAATGAAAGGAAAACTTGTTATGTGTATAATAATAATATGCAAAGGACGAAGATTGTTCCCTTTTTAACGATACTTTTATTGACTGGATCATTATAAGAATCAAGCATTCAGTGAATTTAAATCATATTGAAGAAATGATACCTAGTTATTTCTCAATTTTACTAAACATGGCAAATGATATAATTATGAATCGCCTAAGAGGGTTATATATAGAATTTATTTTAAAAGTGAACGCTACTGATTTTTCTTATCCAGTAAATCAAAAAAAAAATATTTACTGTACCATATTATGTTTTTGTGACAAATAAACTGAGTTACATTGAACTCACACATTAAAAAGTAATGTTAATAAATGTCACTGTTATGATGAAGCCAAAGAATGTGTTGAATTGATTTTCTCGCTCTGAAATAAAAATGGGATTTCTTTAGCATGAGATTAATATCGTAATAACGATTTTACTTATGAAAGAAAGTTGCGTAATGAGGACTACGTCACAGAGTACGGTTAAGCCGACATGAATTCATAAATACGCATTATTTCCCTTTTATCTCCGACAACCGCCATATTAGTTGTCGATTTCTGTTGTTCTGCTCATCGCTACACACCCCCTATATAAGGCACTATTCATGTTTCACCGTATTCAGGAATTTCATACACCCGAACACGTTATCTTGGACGAAAGACTTGTAAAAACGCGTTTTGAACAAAATTAATATGACAACCACTGCACTGGCAAGATATATCCAATAAACGACGAAACAAGACAGACTGAAATCCAGGCGCAGATACTTCGAAAATTCCTCGATAATTGTAGACCGTTTTCCTGTGTATTACATCGCACATGCGCAAACCACACACAGTGGCAAATCGAGCAATGTCAATTATCGCAAGGATTTTAGAAATGGGGCGTTTTTGTAGGAACGGATGGAAACGTTGTTACTTTCTTGGATTTACTATCATTTAGCTACTGTGTTGGGTGTAGTGTCGCCGGGGTTTTCAAAAAGATGCAGGCGTTATGCACTCTGTATGAACGACACACGTGTTCGATGTGCATGCGAAGTAAGGCAGCACTGTCTGTGCAAAATAATACGGATACCTTGGACATCCTTTCAAAGAATAAATAAATATTGTATTTCATTGATTATTGTTTTCTTTATTCTTTATTACTACATTTATTACAATGTGTAGTTCATGCATTTAGAAGTCCGTGCAACGTGAATGCCTCGATCGGAAAGCAACTGACCGTAACTTTCTCAACCGTTATATATACCCCAGTGGCAGTAGAGGAGCGATCGAAACTAATATGGCGACGAAATGCTTTTATGAATTCATGTCAGCTTTAAGTACATGTAGTATGTCTTGGGCGTTATGGCGTACAGATAGCAATAAAAAAAGAATCTGCCTATTGCTATACTTCCCAATTCCCACTAGCATTTCCTAATGAAGATGATCTTTGGTCGAAACATACATGTAACATCCATTTGGTCGATTATATAACAATTCTATGAAAGTACAGTGATATATTTAAAAGGAAAATTCAACAACATTAAATTTATTTAGAAATACACTTACAAGAACATCTGATTTTCTTTTTGTGAATGTCCAAAGAACTTTGATGTCAATAAGCACAGTTTCCATGGCATATTAGAAGAACAATGAATAGAGTGACAATGATTAAAATAAACGACATAGAGAACAACACTATGATTAAAAGCTTGGAAACTTTTTGTCGTATTAATCACGATACTGAATATGTAGAGCTTATTTTATTTGGCATTGAATTTATTATATAGGTTAATGTGTATATAAATATTACTCCTATAATCTACATTGAATAAGTGAAAATATCTGTTCTCAATATAAACAATAGTGTTTTCGTCTCTATAAGCTATATTTTTTCACATCAGTTTATTAACAAAATGGTCAAACACTCATACTTGTGACGATTAATTTGATTAATATAAATTCTGACGTATTTATCTTTAAAAATTGATATAAATTGATATAAATTATCATACAAAAGAAAGATGTACAATCACAATAATAATTATATCTATCAAGGTCATAACACAATACAGCACTATATATGACAAGTGGTACGAAGTTCAAGTTCCTGTTGATGATGTGACGTACTAGAGTTTTTCTGGGGGGAAAAGGATTGTATTACATGTAGGTTTAGAAAAACACAAATTCCGTTTCGTTTTTCGTAGAAATTTGGAAACTTAGAAAGCACAACATGCACAAGTTCCGTTTCGTTTTTGTATCAGCACGACAGGGGCATAAAACACTACGAAGTCAGCTTTTATGCGAACGGGTCCTTCTAATTTTCCAAGTAGAATGGACACGGGTGCAAATGATACTAAAAGGGCAACAGCAAATTAAAATTACATAGTAGCATGGAGATCTGTAGTTTTTCGCCTCAACCCGAAGGATGTTTGAAATGTGTTAAAAATCTGTCACCCAATCCTCTCACTTTTGAAAACGGTGCTACGTGACTGCATTGTCATAGGCAATCAGATCAGATGTTTTTACGGAAGAAAATATCGTCATAAGAAACATTTGGAATCATAATCTATGTATTTATTGCAGCGACTGAATGTTGATTAAAAATTGTAGTGCGGAAGAAGAAATTAAAGTTGTTTTCATGGTAGAGAGTATAAATTCCAATATACCATAATGCTGATTTTGTTTCGTCGTATCTGGTTTGTTCGTTTAATTATATTTACATTGTATAATAATGTTGCTAATTAACGATTGTTTATGATAGTTACAAGACCTTTTAATAACACTCACGAAAACCAAGCGTATGAAACTTGTGGCACCTATCATATATTTTGACGTGATGTTACATACGTGTTCATTTACATGTAGCTTGGAAATATTTATTCAAGACAATCATGTTCTTAATTGCAGCTTACGAGGAAGTTTACTTACCTTAAACATACAAAGATAGAAATAGTATTATAATGTTTGTCAGGCACAAACTATATACAGGTACATTAATTAATGAGACATAGTTTAAACAATTTTTTATTGTAAAATGAAATAGGATTGGACAGCAGGCATGTCCTATTTTTGTCCAGATAATGATACCATTGTGTAATTAGATCAAAAATACAAGTAGGGTGCATGAAAATAAATGATGTTCAAACAGAAGAACCATAGACAACAAGAGTTAATGAATGAAAAGGGAAAAATGCAAAATGAGACATATAATGAATACAAAGATAAAGCACTAGAAGGAACCGAAGAATGTTTCTCTACTAACTGCAATGTTTGGTATAGATAAAGAAGATTCTGCTTATTAAAATCGTTTTTAAAATAAATTTTATTCATTCTCATAGTAGATAGTAACACATATAAAATGTACTGTAATTATGATGGCAAAGAATGGTTGAATTGATTCTCTCGTTCCCCAAAAATTGGATTTTCAGGGATGATATCAATATGATAATGATTTTACTTATTAAAGAAAGTTGCGTGGTGAGATTTACGTCACATATCTAGAAGTAATGTCTTGGGCGCCGTGACCTACAGAATGCAATAAAAAAAGACCAATAAGTTGTATATTGTTATTTTTTCTCGCAAACATTTTCAAGTGTTGGTGATTTTTTACTGAAATATAACATTCATTTGGTCGATACAAATAAACTTCTTTTATATTAAATTACCTCGCATAACAATTTTTTTCGATAAAGTGATCGAAATTATTTAGAAGTACACCTTAAAAAACATCTGATGTTTTTTTATGATTGGTTTCCATTTTATTGTTGATATCAATAAGCACAACTTCCACTACATGGCAGAACAACAATGATAGGAGAAATACAGTAAATACTAGTAGTTAAAATAAACGGCATATAGTATAACACTACATGCTCTAAATGCTTGGAAACGTTTTGCCGTAATAATCAGGACACTGTTTGGGGAGAATATTTTTCCTTTTTTTTTTGGTGGCCTTGAATAAAGGTTAATACATGTCAGTGTATGTACATGGTTGGCACTCCTTGAAACTACAATGTATAAGTGGTGTGTTGTACCGTAATACATAAAAACACTAGCAAGGTCCTCCATTCTATAAACTAGGTTTTAATGATTCTAATTTTAGCGAAAAGGTCGGACATTCAAACGATTGACGATTTGTTTCATTACTGTGGCCAATATAAATAAGTTTTAACCTGTTTTTTTTTTAATATAAATTTTCAAATAAAGCTTGATATAAACGAAGGATGTGCTGTATCTTTCAATGTCATCAGTCAGACGAGTAAAACAATGGTACTTTAAGATTAAGTTAAGTTGTTCTTGTTCGTTGTTGTTGTGACGTACAGAGTGTTCAAGTGATATTGTACTTTTATGGGGAAAAATAAGAATCGCGTTACGTATGTAGGTTTGGAGAAATATTTGTTCCGTTGCAATTTACTTAGAAAAATGACAGGGGCGTATAAACATAGGCCTACATAAAAATAAAATCAAAAGAACTGGCTCCTCAAATTTTATGAAATCAGACTCAGATGGTATTGAGATGGAAATAATAATTCAAAAGAAGCAGAAGCGTAGATGCAGCGTAATCTTTCACCATAACCCCAAGGATCATAGTAAAATCAGCTTCTCTCCCCCGTCTCCTATCACCTGCTATTTGGTTGTGATATCAATACCAATCGATTCAATCAACTGGTTTTTCGTCATTTAGAACTTATTTACGTTGCGTCAAACTTTATTGCATCGTTGATTCTAGTACCGGTATTTTACTGACTTAAGTAAGTAGGACATTTAGATGCAAATACGTAGAGTCCCAAAAGAAGAAGAAACAATTGCGACCTTGTTTTGATAGTTTTTATTCAAAACAGTTTCAAAATTATAAAGAAGGTGTACATTTTGCAAAGAAGTGTACATGAATAGGTCCATGTATGAATGATTACTAGTGCATGTGTGATATTTCATATTATAATTTGGATTGCAGCCCCCCCCCCCCATATAAAAAAATCAAATTAGAGAGATAATATCACTTTAATGTTAAATTGTTTTGGTGTCTCCATAAATGATTCCCAGCCAAACTGTGCACTTCAGGTAGTTTTATATTGATTCGTGCGTCCTGCAATTTATTTTTCTTTAATCTATGGAGCCAAGGCTATAACGACGGGATTTGCTTCAGAAAGTTTGATGGAGACAGCCTGGCATTTTATAGGATTTATAAAAAAGTTAAAACTACAAAAATCTGAATTTCTTTGGGATATGATTCTGCAAAATTGAAACATTTACTTAGGGCGTCTAACAGATTTCCTAAATCAAATTTTGCAATTAAAAGTAGATTTCAAAATTTAATCGATGTTTTCAAATAAAATTATCCTTCATAGTTTTTGCTGTTATAGCAAAATGAAATACAAAGTAAAAATTTCATCCTTAAAATCAATTTACATATACATGTATTCTTTTTAATTAAGGTCCTGTTTTAGGCCATATTCCTCCCACTTAGGATTATATTTCAAATTTGGCCTTTGGCCTTGGGAAACATTTTTCAATGTCGTTCGTATTTGATATGTCCTTGAGAGCCTTTGTGTAAATTCTACTAGCCTAGATGGTTTAATCTTGAATTAGATTTTGAGCATATCGATTTCAAGTTATTTATCCCATTAAAATGTTTTACAGCAGATATCAATTAATACTTTATGCAGGTAGCTAAATATCAATGGAAAACAAATTAAATAATGACCTTATTTTTGCTAATTTTCAACGAATTTAGAAAATAAAACGTGTCTATTTTAGAAAAACCGATTATTTGCTGGCGTGCATTTCACGAAAATGAATTAATAAGAGTTCTTGTGCATCATATGAAATGCTTTCGCTCACTTCATTCCAATTAAACTTCCTGTCGTGAAGAAATTGATGAGGTCGCGTAATAAATTCACTTCCCAGACGAGGCACCAGGAAGCTTATAACCTTGATATTAACAGCTAAAAAATGGATTTGCATACAAAAATATAACAACATAATGCTTGTTAATCCAGCGCTTTTTTTTTCATTTTCTCAAAATCAATGCACCTTTGCTTAGCTTGACGTTAATGCGTCTAAAAACAAGAAAAGTACAGAAATTTGGGTTTTCAGAGAAATGAAAATTAATGAGATCGCCTTGAAATCCATGGATTAAGATGGCGATTAATATCGTGTCGGGTTATGTTGATTTGAAGGATCAAGTACGACCACCTGAGCTCATAATTACACGGTTATTATGAAACTAAAACTACCGCGTACTTTAATTCTGTCTGAGCTTATCATTTTCCCACTGGGTATAGGTGATGCATTTCATGCAGTAAAGCTGTCCTCTTCTTCCACACTACACCATTTGCACTGGGAAGTGATCAAATAAATGACTTTGAAGGACTCAATTAACAACACGATTTGGGCAGTCAAACGCACCACTTAGATAATCGGGTTGTTATCGTCTAAGTGAATCGAATCCACCCCAACTTTTTTTCGCTATCAGTCAGAGCTTTCATTACAACACCTCCCCCGCTATGGGAACACAGATCCTCATACATGTGGCTCCATTAGTCATAAAGCCTCCTTCTCCTAGTCTTTGATGAACAGGAAATGGGGACCATATCGACTCCCAATCACTGCGAATCAAGACCATTACTTTATAATACATCATCTTTGATTTTACTATGGAATTTAAAGTGACATAATTTATGTGTCACGGTGAAATGAATTAAATGTAGTATTATATTTGTCACAATGCACTTTTATATTTTATGTTCCACCCACCCAATGTCAAACAAGATATGTAGACCTTTTAGAATAAATTATTTTTATGTTTGCTTGTTTACCATATATGTTCATTCGTAGTAATACATTTTTACATGCAAATAAAGAAGGCTTTTCAGCAGCATTTAATGTTGCCCATCCCTTTCAAAGAGAAAACTAAAGATTTTTGACAAAAATAGCACTTTAATTGAAGCACCTGTAACGATATTCTAATTTTTGAGCAAGATAAGTAAAACATCTTGCAAAATATCAGGAGACAAGTAAATGTCCTGGCAGGACAATTCTCTCTCTCTCTCTCTCTCTCTCTCTCTCTCTCTCTCTCTCTCTCTCTTCTATTTCTCTACTTTCTCTCTCTTAATTCTGTATAACCAATGAACTATATTAAATATCTACTGTGTTATCTATTTAGTGCAAATAGTTCATAAACTCAAAAAAAATTAACAATCTGTATAGGAAAAATATCTTCGAGGTTATTAATCACAAACATTTAATACCAAGAATCCAGCAATGTTCCGTTCTCGTGGGACATAGAGTCCTCTTCAATAGACGATTTCTTTAAGCCCTGTAGGGTTACTAGACCATGCAGTCCTGTTAAAATATCGGAGTGATTAAAGGTAATAAAAATCATAGCCTCATGAAATTCCTTATGTCTCCTACAAGAGTGAATTCTTTGGATATGACAAATCATTGCAAAGTCACCGTGATTTGTGGCAAAACACTGATCAAAGGCTCTAACCTGTATGTTTTTTGAGCTTACAAATGAAAGAAACTTTACTTTTTTTTTGTTACATTTATTTATTTTCAGTTAACAAATTGCATTCCATGCCCGAGAGAACCATGGGTTATTCCACCCGCTATATGGGTTTATAAATTAACTAATTTTCATATACAATTCATTAAGAAGTTAAGTGACCATTACCTGTTATATAGTTTCAGGCATATTTAATATAACACAATTTCATCATTTTCTGTGAGGAGGTGCTCTATATTAGGTACATATATCTGCGGAATTTCCTGCGTTCCACACTAAGTGTTGCTTTTGGAATTTTGAGTCATCAAAATGACCCAATGTTCTTGCAGGCATCTTGACTAAGCATGCGGCGCCGATTAAGTTTTTTTTTTCAAGGACTAAGATTGGTTTGAAACATCAGCTGTTTTAATTGTCTTTTTGGCGCTTATGTCTATGGAAAAATAACAAATTGATGTTTGAATCGTGCTGACAAAGTTTTGATAAATGTTCTAGGTCAGAGTAACTGACTTTTACACTTCCTTTGGTACCCGGACTCGTGGAATATTATGGTCGGGATTCTCTGGATTTCTTGAATAAATACCCGGTAATTCATTTCTTTTTATTTTGATGTTATTTTTTGATTTTGAATTATTTTTTTGTTAATATCGAAAGTGGCAATATCTGCAAAATTTAATGAAAATGTTTTATTCACATGCATTTGCAATTGAAAATCACTTTTCATCGGTCTATAATTGGCTATGATAATCTCTTGAATTTATTTGGGAGACCTCAATAAAATACATAAAGGAAAATATTGAAACAAAAAGAAAACACCTTTTTTGCATAAAAAACGAGGTCTACAGATTCTGAAATAATTCCAATGTCGTACCTTCATCTACATAAGTATATACATTTTTATGTTTCAATTTAAGTAACAAGAACAAGTTTAACAGCTGAATATCGTCTTCTCTGTTATCAAGAGCCAGTTATTTTTATACCATGGCATTGATAGCAAGAGTCTATTTAATAATCTTAACGCTGTGTGTGTATATGAACAAGTAAACCGGCGTTATATAATAAATGCCACTTTAGAGATGATTGATGGTGTCAAAACATCACACCCCAAAAATCTACATGCATGCAGGTGCACAGTAACAATTGGATCCTATCCCCTCACTGAACACATTATATTAGGAATACTTAAACTTTTTTTAAAAACTTTAAAGCATTACAATTTTCGTGTATGTCCGCAATTTTCCTCTTTAATAATATGAAAGTTGTTTCAAGTATGGTAAATGCGCAGTATCGTCTTATAAATCCCAAAACTGGTGTGAAATTAAAGCTGTTGCTGGAATGCATTTTAAATGATATTACTTTAGCTAACATATTATTGCAATGCATTGTTATTTAATCCTTATACAAAATGTTCGTAAGCATTGATCAACGCAATCTATTTGATTGACCAATGTTCAAAAGTAACTATAGTTGCATTAGTGCATATATAAATGAAAATATTTTTGTTCTTTTCATTCTAATGTACATATACTTATTTATTTTCTCATTTGAAGCATAATTGTATAAAACTACACGGATTCTATAAACTACCTGTTACCCATATATATTTAGCGTGAGAAGTTCGCGATTTTACGAGACGCTTTAAAAAACATTTCAAAGCGTTTTATAATAATAAAAAAGTTTGTTAATCTATAATTTATTGCGGTGATTTTATCTTAAGCCTGGAAACTGTTATTTCCATCAATATTTTATACTGTTTAGGTTTCGCTCTCTTAACAACCGGGAAAGTTTCAGAGGTCGCGGCCTCGTTTCAGTTGTCGATATACAAGCACTGTTTATCTTGACACCAGGTTTCTCCGTGATTAACTACCTAGCTGCAAAAAAGTAAACACGTTTTTGTTGTAATTAGACGTAATAAGGCCAGTGTTCATGTAAATATGTATTTAATTCATCTGATTAAAGTCAACTAGACTGCCAGTTGAGCAGCGGATTGAAGTTCAATATACCTCATAACAAATAGAAAGAAAAAAATACCTTTTAAGATATAGGTGTCAAAAACGATTTTAGAGATGTATGACACTTTTAGAAAAATTAATTGAATTTTACTTCCAATTTAGATTAAATTCCTTTATATGTGTATAAATATTACATGTCAAAACGGTTTTATATGTCATGAGGGGGAGAATAAGCAGATTGTGCTTAGGTTGACCGCATACTACAAAATTTTGATTTATCACGCCGCAAAAATCTCCTTGAAAGAAAGGAAATTTCCCTTTCAGGCGATATACCTGCGTTTCAATTTTCTTAAAATAGACCGACAATAGCTTTAAACAATTGGAATAGATAAGACTGTCAAATTTAAGCTTTCGATCATGATGCTTGTGTCAATATTGAAACATATCGTACTTAATTATAAGTTAATATCAATTTAAGAATATGGGAGTATTTGATCTGTTACAAGCGGCTCACTTTCTAACAATGTACATGTATATTATATGTTTCAACTAAGCAAATCGTCCAAAATCTTGTCTTCAACTTTTGGTAAAAGCAGAATAAATTCCAGAAATACGGATTTCCGAACAGAAACGCCCTCGACTGCGACATAACCTACGTCATAATATTTTAGGTGAAGCATTTTTTATTACGAGCAATGTTCTCCAAAATAATGATATTGCACTTTGGTGACAGTTTTGAGGTAGTCTTGACAAGCTTCCGTATTCGTTAGAAAAAAAAATATCACCGCAGACGGTTAAAACAATTAAGCTCATAATCTTTAAGTTAACGTCATAAGATAAATGATAAAATGTCGGTTTTACATATACTTGTACCAAATGTCCCAATTAACTTGTGTGTCATAAAGATGGCTATGATAACTTCATACAATACACAATGAAAACTTCTTCTTTGAGCAGGAACGCTGCTCGGCGACAGTGTATCCACGTCATCTTCAGTCTCCAATTCAAAGAGATCAATGACGTCACATTAAGCCTTGGGTGACTTTGATTTTGACCTACACTATCTGCATGTACATAGGCGGGGATCACACAACAAAGTAGACTAATGGCGCATGTTTTCTCTGACCTTTGATTCAAAGCTATACAAAGCCTTTTTTCATAATTAAGGAAACAAAGTTAAAATAAAGTTTTTATTGATGAGAATTATGATCCATTGTTCATTCGCACATAGAAAAACAACGAATATTCAAGGTTTCTTGGCGCCGTTTACAATTTTGCCTAAAGATAATGATTTTGGTAAATAAAGTTTTATAATGAGCAAAACAAAGAAATTTATACAAACTTTATGAAGTTTTAGATAATCTTCTTTTTCAAGTAAAGAAAATTGGGATGCATTATCATAATTATGTTAAATATACTTTCATACCCATCAAGGTTTTTGGGTGGATATCTTGGCTTTTAATAGTGATAATACACTATTAATGCAAACGCGTTAAAACTTTATTCGCCGGAAGAAAAGACGATCCCGCGGATCTTTTTATCCGCTATAGAATTGAAATACAAATATTGTTGGAATTTCGATACCCACCAATTTGTACACAATAAGAATACCTGAGCGTCGGATTACCTTGTACGGTAGAATCGCTCATTTGTTTAACATCATATACAAAACTGTGCAACTATGACGATTCCACACACCGGAATGGGGCGTTAATCTACAAATATTTGCATTTTTCTGATCACGGCGAGCTAAACAAAAATGTATTCTTCCGGTCATCTGAATACACGGTGTGGCCAAGCGTCATGTTTTTTTTTAAAGATTCAAAGTTGATGACGTCTATAGATATATTAATAGTAAATCTCGTCCGATATGTTTATACAGATTAATCAATTTAATATTGACTCATTATGCCTGCTTGTTTAATTTTTTAACCGCAACAATTGTAAAAATAAAGGTAGCTCGCGGCAGTGCCAGAGTTGCAAGACTTTGAAGAACTTTCGAAATACTCGTTCCATATGTTTTCACCTGCGGAAACTATGCATTCTGTATTTTTACCTTTGGGTCAAATAGATCATCAAATGTTCGAAGGATATTGCTTATTCGGGATTCCTTAATTCTAAATTAAGAAATTGAGTAACAGAAAAATTAGGACGTTATTGCACGTGTTGATATACAAAATATTGATAATAGTTAGACTCTGTGTGTATATTATCGACATTTACTTGCTTGGTCATAAGACTGGCAAAGTTTTACGTAAGTTGTCACGTTACGATAAGATTAATCACCTGATTAAAGATTGAATATGATATTTAACATACATGTGATTTTCATATATTGATAATATTAAAAAAATCATTAAAAATTATAAATGAAAATAAATTTTGTATAAATGTTACCTGTATGTAAATAGAATAACAAATCTAAGTAAAGTTTGATGAATAGAAAGATCGAGTAAAAATTATACATTTAGTAACATTTTTAGAGAGGAAACGGTCGAACTTCGCGAAAAACCAAACTCTGAGACCTTTTTTTTTTTTTTTTTTTTTTTTTAGAAATGACGGTTATAAGGCATGCTGAGTATTTAAGTATGTTAACTTATTACAACGAAACGCGGGGCTTTTCCCCACCTCCAAAAACACAAATATATTTTTATACAAAAACATTTCGCGAAGAATCAAAATCTTCGATTTTTATTTTAACATGAAAGGTTATAAGGAATGTTGAGTATTTTCACTTACAACAACGAGTGGCGGGGCCCTTCCCCTCGTTACAATACAGATATATTTTTGATGCAAATAAAACCCATTTTTTCACACTTATACGATGTGGTTTAACAAGTTTTTCTATATAAAATAAAATTCAACAGTCTTACACTTACTTACTCTTTATTCACCAATTGTCTTCGGTCCTGTTAATATTCATTGCAAAAATTGTTTAACATTGGACGTTCATATTCACAATTGAAAGAATATACATGTATTTGTCTGAAAGTATTCCGATTTTTTTAAGTGAATAGCAATGTCCTTTTTCGGTACTTTCACATTTCTGTGAAAGTTTCGTTTTTTACGTTTGTTCAAATCGTGCATATGTATATACAAAGATAAGTCGTTGGCTTCCCACAGATTACAGCATTAAATGTGAATACATTAAAATTTTATCTAGATCCATTAAAACGCTATATGAAGTAGATTTACAAGGTACAATTGTGATTACAATTGTTCGACGTACTGTATGCGTATGGTTGCTTTTTAGCATGTTATGTGACTAAAGAACACTATATATACACTATATATAATATGACAGGATACCAGACAAGAAAACTATCCAAGTTCAGTTTATTACTGATGATAATTATTGGGTTCCCGTTGCCAAACAATTAATTTTTCCAGACGACAAATTACTAATTAACACCTTTCTTGACAGGAAACAATTAGTTAGCCGGTGTTTAATTGATAATAGCATCAACAAATAAAGCGTGAGACTTCAAGATTAGAAAATAGCAATTTGCAGACTAGACTGAAGATTTAAGCTATTAATTTTATTTCTAACCACGAATTGCCGATATCATTTAATTCAAAATATTTCATGGGTGATTAAAAAGGATTTGGCAACAGGCTAAGCCTATAAAAACCCTCTCCTAAATACAAAGTCAAGTAGTTGTTATAATAAATAATCTATAGAATATAGTTTTACAAGGGATATATAATTGAATTTTAAGTAATAATCTTGACTTTTTCCATACACTATCATTGAATTATGACAACCTGTATTTACACCGCTAGTAATATTTCAAATTGGTGAAAATTAAAATCAAAAGTCTGCGTAACATTATATAATTCCCAACAGGTGATCATTTGATCAGCATATTATAATGAAAAAAGAAACTTCGACTTTTAAAGTTTCATGAAGCACAGCGGATGTTGACTTCCAAACGGGAATTTTCAAGCAAACTTCATTGTACATGTATTTAGTAGCCTACATGTACATTTAAATTGAAAAACTAGTTTGTTTTCCTTTTTTCTAGACTATCTTAGCGAATATATTTCCTTGAACTATTGAGTTTCTCTGTGTTTAAATCTATACCTCTGTAGTAATCTCCCAAGAATCCAGGTTATCTACTAGAATTGCATACTCATCCTGCTTGATACAAATCATAATACGTTACGAAACGTATGTATAACTCGTCTTCGGTCACATTTACTGTTGATAGTAATCCAATTGGAAAAAATTAGAAAGAAATACAACAAAATTGTACGGATAACAGAAGGCATCAAACGCTTGATTATGCAAATGTTTCTGACAAACCATATGATAAAATAAAGTAATGCACGGATTCATTTTTCATTGAATTTATTTTTTTGTAACAAAAAATAACAATGTATATAAAAATAAATACATAAATATCTTATCAGTAAAAACAACATCAGATTCATACACAATATTTGTCACATTCAATGAGGAAAACAGACGACATAATGACTAGAACTTTTGAAGACTGTTCGCTTGCACCGCTATTATTACTTGCACTTCTTTCTTCCATATTCTCAGTTGTTGGCAAAACTGTAGCTTCATCGGTAAAGTTCCGACACGTCTCGGGCAGTCAAAATGTTAATAAATAATACATGTATTATAAAACATCACACGAAATGTATAAATGGCTTTCGTTAAAATGTTTGGAATAAATAGTCAAATAAATAATAAATTACGAAAATAAATAATAAATCTCATAGTCTCTTGTGAGATTCACTGGAATTCATGTCGAAAAAGTTTCCGAACCACCGGAAACCAAAGTTGTTTTGAGGGACTAAAGTCACAATATTCTGGCCTCCTGCCGACGAGTTTGCACTAAAGTGAACACGTTCTCTCAGCACCGTTTCCCAGCCATTTGAACAAGAGCTGGAAGCGTTGAACACATTTTTCTTTAGCTTAAGTCTCAAAGTTTTCATGTTCACGTCCTGGTAGATAGAATGTTTGATTTGTGGACGTAACTGCCCAGTTCAAAGCTTCTTCGAGACGCCGCGCAGACTGCTGAGAGAGGATAGCTGCATTCTGTCTTCATTGAGACCCCCAACCCGATCTCTTGCTCCTGACAACTTTCCAAGACAGATTCGATCTGGAACTCTTTAGGTAAAACAATGGCCATCTTTCTTCTTTTCTTTAAATCAGCAAAAGTTCCAAGAATTTCCTTAAAGTTTTTTTTTTCTTCCAAAAAGTTCTTCTAGTAGAATTTACTGTCCTTGAAGTATTCTCTTAGTCAACACAAATATATTTCGCTTAAGGTAGCAGTTCTGTTTTGCTGTAGTGTGCTTGATAAACTGACGATCATATGCTCGATCCCGTATTTATATACTATCTCTTGTGTAAAATGTACATCACCTAAAATAGAATATTTAAGCATCTTACATCATGTTCACTTCATTCAGTCAACCGACCAATCAGAATTCGAATCGATAAGGCCCAGCCTATGAATGAAATCATTGAGAGCTGTGCGCGTGCCTGTTCACCGAGCGTTTACGCTAGTGTTTGTATATGCTATCGTAGTAACAGGTGAATTTCCGGAACAACGCTTGCAATACCTTAAAATATGGATTAAAATAGCTTATGTAGAAAAGTCTGGATATTTAAATGTGTCCCGCATTCCTGAGCATTAGTAAAAATAAATGTCCTAGGTGCAAATGGATTTTCTCTACCATTGTTCAGCAAACATTTTATTGCCGTGAGGTCAAGATGAGCGCTTAAAACGAGGATATAACTTCTAATTGTCAGTAGCTAGGACGATTATGATGATCAGATATGGAAATGCCCTTTTCCGGAAATCCACATTCCGTTTCTCTTCACTAGTTATTGTAATGTGTACGATTTTGTGCACTTCATTTTAACGCCCATTGTATATGATTTAGCGGAGTTTCCATTGGGATGGTGACTTGGGTGGTGGGAGGTTGTACATGTACATCTAGAGAGCTCAACCAAATCGAGTGGTATTTAGGGTGATTGAGATTTATTTTTCGATTCATCAATCATATTTTCCAAATTAATACTAAAGTGGGCCCACGTCCCGATGTCGTTTGTTTAACATTAGGAATATGATTTATTGCCATATACGGAGACATGTTGTCATAAATTAAGATTTGAACATGCTTAAACCGTTTATTCATTCTACAGTGTATTTTATATAGGACTACATTAAACAGTATAATGATTTTTTTAAATTAAGACATATAAAATAGTGTGATCTATATAAATAATTCAAAGTCAAGCATTTAATAATAAGATCAAAATGTTACCTTAATTACCATTATAAGCAACTTATTTAATTTTTAATAAGTTGAGTTAAAATAAATTACATGAACAAAAAGCAGTGTTTTAAATATTATACATTGTACAAGACAAGCAGTGGTTATTAAATTTGATCTGTACGCGTATTTTAAGAAGACTAAAACATTTTTAAAACAGTGTACAATAGAAAAATTGTTATATGCCACTCTATCAAACTTATTGATCCTATAGAAAATATTCTTTATTGAATCTTAACCAAATAGATATTAAAGTACAATGTACATGTATATGAACATGGAATAATTGTTAACCGAAATATTAAAATGATTTATTGAGTCAAATGACGAATAATTAAGATTCATTTAGAAACACTATAAAAAAGACAGTAGTTTTGATATCTGGTAGATTTTTTATATGAAAAGTGGACAGGATTTTTTTTTTATTTTATAGCCAAAACATTATTATTACATAGTGTTAACAAAAAATTCTGCGTACAAAGTCATTTGGTTGGTATGTCAGTTATTTAACTGAGGTTCCAAGAAATTATTTGTGCAACTTTTGCTGTCTTCCGTTTTATTAAAAAAATGATTTATTTGAAATTAGTCATGACACGAACGCAACTTGGAATTAAAACAAATTAGAAAAAAAATTGTCTGGCCCCCGGCATCCAGGTGACCCTAACGCACCGGTCAAGATCATTCATGACCCTCTGTCGTATTTCGATAAGAATGTATGGTATTGAGCATCAGATCTGTTTGAGGGGAAAGACATGAACACAAGAATGATAGAAGGGAAGTGCGCGGTGTGTGCATCAATGTTATGATATAGCATCTCCAGTTCTCGCCGCACTTCCATTGTGCGGTTTCGATATCCATTGCAGTTCACCAGATAAACGCCGTGGAATTTAATTTTCCCCCCAGACGACCCTAACGCGATTGTCATGTCTTGCAAAGTCGCTGTTTAAATATTTAAGGTATTTCAAATATGCATGCCAGTCGCATTAAATTTTTAGACTCTTTCTAAGGACGGAAAATCGTAATCCCAAACAGTGATACTCGTCTCCAATGGTAGTAAAACATATTGCAGGGGTAGACAAAGACGGTATAATGCACGGTGAACCAACTGTTAAAGTACAAGAATTTTAGCATTTGGTAATGTACATATCTGGTGTAAGTTCGTGTATGAAGATTTTCCTGTTTTCCTTATAATTGATAAAAAAAATCTCTTCATTAAAGAAGTAAAAATAATAAATGTGTTAATTGACATCCTAAAAAAGAAAATTGAAAGATGTCACTTATAAATTTAATTTGAACATTAAACTTATAAAAAATATTGCCGACAACGACAAGTATTTCTTTTCTTGTAACGAGAAGAGGCTATTTTAAAATGGCCATATTATACAATGCACAAGGATCGTGTGTTACCTTTCCTCGTAGCTAATGGCACATTTCCGCATTTTCTAGTTTACGTTTGCTGTTCGAAATTTACAAAGCTTTAACGCAAATAGACAAATAATTTAGGGGATTTTTCTACCTCATTAAATGATATTTTACATAATATAGAATCTCTCGTATCTAATTCACTCGCCTGGCGTAAACATTATTATTGATCTGTTTTATCATGAATCGATTACTTCAATTACCTGACTTATTCACAAAAATGAAGTAGATACGATATTACTCACAATTCATTGATATCTTGAAAAATAAACGCAAAGAAAGCTTTAAACTGTCAAACACTATCACACGCGCTACTAATTAAAATCGTTAGCAACTAAATTTTTTTAATTCTCTAATTAAACTTTCTTTACTATGAAACTACATGTATGTTCAGAAATTCAATGCTCTAGCTAAAATTATTCAATTTTTTTAAATTCCAACTGTAAAATCATATTTTCAGTATTAAAGATATCTAAAAATCCAACAAATTTTAAATGATGTAATTATATGTTAAAGTTGTTCTCCGTAACGAGAATGCATGCTCTACAGAGACTCTGTGATGCCTACTGGCTTCGCATTTGAATTGCCTCGCAGACATGGATATATTGTACTTTTATTTTTGTGTACAATATACTGATGAGCCTAATGGCTGAAAGTTGAAATTGATAATAATAACTTTGTTAGATAAGTGTGTGTAAAACGATCGATATAGTATGACGTCAGTACCCAACTGACATGTATATATTGATAAGTAAAATTTGGTACTAGTATATATCGAGATAAAACTGCAGCTTGTATAATAAGGTCTCCATTGATCCGTTTTCAAGAAATGATAAAATTAAAAAATACTCGTGAATATGACCTTAAGATTCACAGGCATTGTTATATATTTTTCAAATTCTCATAATAACAAAAAAATGTATACTGTAACTTCATTATTTTTAGGTAGGGTATATCTTTTGAAATATAAGAAAAATAAATGACGTCAGGTGCTTGGTGCTTAGATCTATAAGTGTGAATGCTGTTTCATGGATTTAACTAATAAAAAATAATATTAAGAAACTTGTAAATTTTAGAAAAAGTTATTTTAACAAAACGACAACAGCGTCTCCAATACATATACGGTCTACTGTAATTTCAAGGTCATGAATATATTTCCTGCATTCCTGAAGATGAAATTCGATTGCATGCATGTGTTCGCTTTCTCACATACATGCTCTTAATTAACATACAGATGTTTGACTCATTATGATTAATAGATTCTGGCGACAATGGAACCTGCTTTCACTAAAAGCCGAAAGACAAATTAATTTGTAATACATGTAGTTTAATACATATATTGCGGTTAAACTTCGTCATTCATTGCTTGAAATTTATTACTTCTTGTAAAAGAGCTAAAAAAACTATACTTTAATTAATATACAAACAGAAATACCTGACAGGCGGATACAGGAATAAAGAATTGTATATAAATGACACTTTATGCAATTACTGTCCCTCCTAAAATATATAATTAATTTTATAGTCTGTTTTACAAAAGTATAAACATGTAATATTATGGGAATATATTATACATTATAGGAACAGTTTTTACTTATTTAAATGATTGAATAAAAGGATCTCATATAATTAAATGTAGATAATGTTAGTACACTAGTAATCAATAGAGACAAAAATATATGCTGGATGTTCAATACAATATGGTAAAACCAAATAAGGTCACACCGTCACTGTCATACTAAGAATTTATCAAATATGTGCATAAACCACGCGTTTCATGGCAATGTATATAAAATTTGTTGTCAATACTCGTAAATATAGAGGAAGTAGAATGCTTATCTAAAACACTCCCCGTGCGGAACAAATAACATTTTAAACTCAATAAAACGCAGTCATGGCGGGTTATAGATATTATTACATAGTTCTCCTCTTATACAATCATATAAATCTCCAGAAGACAAGAATGGGAGCTATTTTGCGAAGATGAAAAACAGGCATCGGAAATAGATAAACAAAATCGCTGAGAAGTGAGTAGCACAATTACTATCAAGAAGGTTGCTCCAATCACAATTCGATAAAAATGAGCGCCAATTAGCTCTAAATATTTGCTAATCTCGAGTTTTCATCCCCCGCGACACATTAACGGCAAGAAACAATCACGCGAATGTAGGAACTGGGAATTTCAAAACGGATGACTACCACATGTATATAATTATATTGGAGCTCTTTTATCAACTGTGTTGACACCTACTGCTTGTACCGCGCATCCCCGCCCGCAGAACGCGCGTGGGTGGGTGGGGGGGGGGGGGCATGACAGTTAACAAATTAAGATCAAGCTAGATTTTTTCTGTCCATTGGACTCATCCATTCCCCCATGGAACAGAGAATGATAAAGGGGGTCCCGGTAAGAACTATTTTATGAATGACTTTGGCTCGTTGTTTCACATTACATTTTAACAAAACATAATTATGTCAACGTGAATAGAAACTTTTTTTTATGTAAATCTAAATTTTTCTCACATAATGCATCATGCGGTTTAATTTGGTCACATACACACATGTATATTTACTACTAAAGGTTTAACATACATGTACGTTTCATTTTATTTGAAAAAAGGACAAATTGAACATTCATTGGTACAATTATGATATTAAAACAATCCAGGAAGTCCCAAATAAAAGCCGGTCATTAACTCCACAGAACGCATAAAAAGACAAGTAGACGAATTGCCATGCATCATTTTGTCAGAATCTTGATCAAATAAATATATTTAAACTAGCATCTAAGATGTATCCATGATTCTTAGTGAGCAATTTTTTTTTTTGCATTCCTAAATCGAAAAAAAAAACCCGTTTAATTCCGTTTGTCGGAAAAGTCCGGAAAGTTGCTATCAATAATTAGCGTCTTCCGAGAAAGATATATAGTAATCGGTCTTGAAATAATTTACAATCTTCGGGTTGTGCACTTTTCTCATGTGTGATTGGTAGAAAATACGTGATGTGAAAATTTACATTTATTTCATTGGACGAAATGCTGTTCGCCGCAAGGGAGATAATTTTCTGTTGGTCTAATTTGACTAAACAAATTTTCAAGATATCCTATCCTATAGCATAAAAAAATGATATTGTTTTGAATAAAATTGTAATTTTAATTTATTTTACCGTAAAACTAGCTAAAGCAATACAGAATAATGTGTCTATTTCAGTATATGAAAATAGGAGGTGCCGTGGACGCCTCGATTCGTAATACAAGGTTGTTTGAACTCGCCTGTTTTGGTAATATCAATGTAAGGACCAGAACCCCAACAAAACGAGGGAATCCAACATCATTAGGACAGCCGAGCTCACATGTCGCTACAGATTGTGGAAAAGCTGTTAAATGGCTGTCGCTAGAATTCTCGCAGGAGTGTTCTGAACTTTTCTTGTAAAAGTCGATCTGATGTTTATGGAAACAAAAGCGCCGGGGGTAGAATAATCCCGTTCTTAACGAAGTTTTTGAAACATTAGAAATTTAAAATTGGGTTATTGTTTACTATAGCGTGATTCGACTTCAACGTCTCTGATTTGTTTCGCCCACCTTCACTCTCTAATTATATATAAAGTAGTCCCAAAGCTGCATCAATGTAGTAGCTTGTCTAGCGAATGATGTCTAAGTATCGCAAGAAGTCATTATCAGACGCTCCTATCGAAAAGGCTAGGTTTTTGTGGCCAGTTATTTTTAAAAAGAAACCTCATATACAATGTAATATGAAATTCTTCAATGAGAAGAAATACATGTAGTGCTTGTAGTAAGGGTACAGAAAAATTGTAATGGTCCCAAATCTAAGCCTCTACGGACAAGATACCGTTTGTGTATGCCTGCCTTTACTCCTTACACTAAATGAATACCTCCCCCCTCCCGCCAAAAAAAAAATTTTCATTGTGACGCACAGTTTGTTTGGGTTTAATAAAATATAACCCAACTGAATTAAGGTCAAGATCTAGTAAATGATTACAGAGTGTCTTTTTGGTGCTAGAACCATGATGACATCATAATTGTTTGATGAATCTTTTCCCGTATTTTACGGCTTTAAAGGAATTATGTAGAAAATAAAACAATATTTTGACATATTCTATATTTAATCACGGGAAAAGTAGTGCCAGTACCTATATTCAATTTGACATCATTTTAAAGAGGAGGTCAAGATCTTGTTTAATGTCGTTATTGGAGAGACTGTAGGCATTTTATATATATTTTATTAGTCAAAAATGAACAAGTCTACGAGATTTATTTTACTTTTACCCTTCATATTTCATCGAAAATTGTCGTTTAAAACATGATTTTTCGTCGTGTTTATAAAAAATTTAAGCCCCTGTACACCCTATGAAACAAAGATATTGTTGTGAAGCATCATTAATAGAAATCATATCTTGAAGTTCAAAAACTTGTAGGCACCTTCCATTTACTAGATCTTGACTTTAAGTCCTCATAAATTGCATGCTTTTTTCTATATGAGTGGCGTCTTTTTTTATGAAGCCAACGAAGACAAAATCGGTCAAATGTTTTTGTAATGCCTGTCTTCTCGCGGCTGAGTAGTCAACAAATTAACACTCAAATCTACATGAACTTCAAATTTTGAGATAAGTGTCTTATAGTTAAAAATTTAAACGATGTCTGCTTTGATCAAAAACCGGAATAAGAAGGAATTTTTTAGAAGTCTAGACACGCGCAGTTCTAGAAAATTAAAATGTAAGGAGACCGAGCCCGATGAAATAATTTCACGGATTCGAAATAACAAGGTATATCCACAGTGGTTAAACCCCGTTACATGCATCTGGTAAAGAAAATCTTCTTACATGAAATAAAACAATTTCCCTACAGCTATATACAGGTATCTTCATCAAATTATCTTAAAATGACACCAACCATCAAGACATTTTTAACTCTTCATGTTTGCCGGATATGTCATTAAAAAGTACACTGAACTTCGTAAGCCATACATTGGCTTGACTGTACACGACGGCCTTAAACGATCTCCATGGATTCTATAGGTTTACAGACAATTACAATGCATATATACATGAACCAATTGTAGTTGACTCATGAATATTTTTCTGCAAATGTTTAATATGTTGGTGTGTATATGTATGTTATATCAAGGTTGAACTTCCATACCTATATCAGTTATTAATTATATAATAGACAATCAGTAAGAAATGAAATCAGTTATTATACTCTATATATAAATTCAAGTTTTTAAACTTTTGTTTCTTTCCATATATACATTTTCCTACCAAAACCGTTTGTGATAAATTCGTAAATTTATTTCCATGTAGCTATCTTAGCTATTATATAAGTTACATGTGTGTGCACTCGATTGTTTTTAATGACAAGTACATGTATATGTATTTATTTCAAGTGTTTTTATTTAAAAGAGTTAAACTTGTCTTAATCCTACCGCTTTATTTCTCCCCAAGCAGATCATTATGATACGAATTTGGATTTTTAATATTTTTTGCACTACAATTAAGATAGCAAAATGCCAATTTCTTTGATATGAAAAAGTTATATATTTGTAACACCAAACCAAGAAATGACTTTGTTTGCATGAAAATCATCTAATACTCGAATGAAAAGATCGGATAGAGCAGTTCCAAACAGTGGCAACGCCCACCTTGTTTCTTTTTTATCACCTGCATTGCTCCCTACCTATTTTCAAAACACTCAAATGTACATGTTCATGTACGTGCATCAAACTGTTCTGTTGGCTATTTCAAGCAATGATGTTACACAATATACAATACATGACAACCATTGTAGAAGTAATGCAAAGCAGAGGTGATTGATATAACATTCTTATTGTGTTAATACATGTATTGCTACAGGAATCCCAGGACATGCGCATCGTCTACATTTCTATCTTCTATCGTTATTTTCAGAAAAATAATACGTCATATCCCAGCATCTCTTATAGGGTTTTGTATTTATGTTAGGTATAACTTTTGTCTCTCTAAAAATGGTAAGTTAATTCATTGATTGTTGACTTGTCGAAAAAAAGGGAAGCGCGGATGCAGATTTATTCCCGGGGTTTCGATAAAAAAAAATTTCGGAGAAGGGGGAGTATGTCCAAGGTCTTTTTTTGGGTATACATAAATCCTCTATCTGAAATTAATATTCACAAGGGGAGGTGGTCCGCGGGAGTACAAAAAGTAGAATGGGTTCGCAATAGACGTTGAATATTTACAGGAATAAATGAAAGAATGATCATTTAAGTTAACGTTTGCAATGTTTTGTGGATATTCAAGGAAGGGGTATGCCTTCCTTGTTTTCTTCAAATCCTTCTATGAAATGCTTAGCATAGAAGATTCGAATAGTTCAGGCACGCAGCATCGGGGAGGGGGTGGCTTAAGATTTTCCTTAAAGCGAATAAATAAGTGAATTACAATGTAGCAAAGAACTTTCAAAAACTTGTGCCTGTAACTGATACATATGTATGCTGATACATATGCATGTATGTAAGCAATTTTTCAGTCACATTATGATTTTTGGGAGTTGATTTTTATCAACTCTCCTATGCAGTTACTCTGGTAAACCGAAAGTGAAACAGTGTTTGGACCTAAGCACAAATCATCACAGCTAACAAGACTTAGTTCTTGAAAATAATAGAAAAATTCGATGTAATGTATGCTGAAGCATTGTTTTTCAAGGAAACTTATCTATAAACACTTTGAAAATAGTCAGATTTTATACAATACGAACAGTTTAGATATTTTTGTAGTCTAATGTGTTCCTACGCCAGAGTATAATAAAGTCTCGTTAAGCCAGGTGCTCGGCTGTCTCCGTAAATCTCCGACAAGCAGAGAGGCTCTCTTACTTGTCGGAGATTATCGGAGACAGCCGAGCGTCTGGTTGAACGAGACTAGAGTTCGATATCAATAGCACTTGGATCCATATGATTTTTGGAATTGTTTACTAATACATAGTTTGAAATCTATCTTTAAATATTACACATTATGATTCGTATGGGATTTCTCGAAATTCTTGTCGGGAAAGTCTAAAAATGCATATGATAAAAAGTGCGTAATTCAAATACAGACTATAGTCTGTCCCAAGATATTTATGCAGCACATTTGGACGATTTTTTATAAAAATACACATACCTGTGAAATAAGTGCAATTTAAATAGTTGAAAGGGATAATTTCCAAGATAATTTTTTGACCCATTATCATCTTTCACTCGGAAAAATTCACAGGACCAAAAAAATTTCTAACGGAGATTTATAATGGGGAATGTTTACATCTTTTCTCCATTCGGAATACACTCGGAATACGTCGCGCAATTTTTCAACGTTATCATCCTGGCTTGCTGTAATACAAAATCCCCGTAGACATCACATTTTGTAGCATTGTATTAAAACCTGAAAAGCTAACAGGGGCGTTTCAATTGAGAAATCTTGGAAATTTTTCATACTTTTGAATGTACATGTACATCGTTTGAAACCTGAGGTATTTATAAATATCATGTGATTAAGCAAAATTTTAAATCCAGGATATCTTGGGACAGAGTATAGAAACTAATTACCATGCAAGATAAGTTGATTTTAAAATAAATGATTATCGAAAAAATCAACTCCCCTCAGTACTTCGATCAGTACTTTGATTAGTTCTCAAGTTTCTATAGCTAGTAATATTAGACCTTAAAGCACACACAGATATAGGCGGCAAGCCGCAGATTCGGATGGATCACTTGACACACATGCACATAATATGGTGCTAAATATTCGTAATGTGTGAAAGCTTTGCAATGATATTGCCAGCTGTCCGTGATTTTTACATCATATTTTTATGCAATGTCATTTTTGCTGTGGTTTTTACACCGTTTAATCACCTACAATAGCACTGACGCAGGAATACAGTGAGGGTTTCACAGATCCGCATGTAGGAGTGTGAAATAATTATTGATAAAGTACCAAAAACTGTGATTATCAAATTCAGATGTAACACGAAAAAAATTATCTGCAGTTGCGCAAAATTTGTATGTAGTGCAGCAGCATGCTACAATAGAGCTCTATTATTCTTAGAGCAAATGTAACAATTTATAAATATTTTCCTTATTATATATGTATATACGTTGTCTTCACAATTATTTCCTATTTTTGTACGATTGACTGATTTTCTTTATATATTGTAATTACAACATGAAATCTCCGCAATGGGGAAATAAAGATTGAATGATCCGTTATTTGTATGAATTACATTGTTGTTATTACCTTATTTAAAATTTCAATTAAGGCATTTAGACAAACTTTTTTCTTCATTTTTGGATCCAAATTTAGTCAATTAACCTTAGTTCTTTTTGAAAAGTCTTAATCTAAAAGCTGATACTCAATTTATTTAAATCAATTAAAAACCATCTCTTTTTTACATGTACATGGAAGGGAATGTTAGGCGTTTAAGATGGTTGCAGGGACTTCCTTTGCGTGAGATACATGTACTTGTACCGCCGACACTGAATTAGTCCTGATCATTCGTCAATCTGAAATGAAATTTTCGTTTTTATACTTTTATTTTTATTTACCTGTAAGTTTCAAATTGAGAAACTCGGTCAAATACTCAATATTTAAAACTTCGACCTAGAACTGAACCCTCGTATGTACATGCGAATAGCCGTTTTATCATTTTTTTGAAATGATCTTAAGGCAAAAATCCGGGTAATTGTCATATCTGCTCAAAACGAGACGGTCGTCACAAAGCTGATGACGTATAAGAACTACTAATATGGGATAAAATATATAATATTTGTACGGGTCATTTCTTCTTTTAAACCAGTTTTCTATTTATATCAGTAAATGGGGTTTTAAGCTTTTTTATCATCCATATATGATAAAGTTGCTAATAATAATTTTCTGATAATCTCAATGAAAATCTACCCATCAGGAAGCTATTTTAATTATCGCGAAACTCGACGCTATTTAGTCATCAAAGTTATTTTCAGATCAATGTGGAAATAGTATGCAGCAATCAAAATGCCATCAAAACCAATAGATATTTTCCAGTCACTGGAATTCGACAAATTGATTTTGCATATTTTAAATTCATTGCAAAGTATTGTATTTATTAAAGGTACAAGGCGTGTCTATTTGTAGGGTTTCATCGTCAGATATAAGTAATAAAAAGCGTTCTAGAAAGATCAATCTCTGTTTGAAGAGTAATCAAACGTGCAGAATCATAGGTTCCATTATTAATATGCACTACAGAAATGAATTGATGGACCCTCATTGGTTTATATATGTATGTGATACCAAGCTCCTCTTGAAATACATCCGGGAGGATTTACTGTTTTCAGTCTTTATACACTCTAGTTGTCGTCGGTTTATAATTATGGACTAAAATTGTGTTGAATATAAAAAAAAAACGGATGTCGGATTTATCTGGTCTATTTAGAAACAACTTGCTGTACATTATTTGTTTCTGCAGTTATCCTTGAAATTGTTTAATTTCCATTTGAATGTGGGGTTTTTTTTTACGTTAGCATTTGTGCTGAAGTGTAGTTCAAGTGAAACGCTCCAACGACAGTCTAATGACTAGTAATAAGATGTTTATACGCCATGCTGAACAATTCTATGTAAAAACTAATCACCTATAGGACGACACCCCCCCCCCCCATCCCTTTAAAAGGTGTATATAGATGAGATTCTATAGAAAGTTCAAAAAATGAGAATTCAGTCTTTTTTTTCTAGCCTTGTCCACATTCCAGTACAACCTAATTATAATTATAAAAATTTCTCAAATGCAATAATTGTTGTGCGAATTTTTAGGAAGACCGGTACCAATTATACATGAATTTCTCAAGATACTCGAGTAGACGAAATAAAAAACACTAGATGGCTTGGCTTGTATGCGCAAAGTCTGTTCCTCGAAAACTATTGCGCTATTGAATAGGAGATTAGATTATGTGTAGAAAGACATATTTCAAAGATGAGAGCAATTTATGTCATTTTTAAGCTTTTCTTTATAAATTGAAACCATGAAAAAATTGTAGCAATATGCTAGGCAAGAGGTGTGGTATTTGCGGTGACCGTCGGGGTTCATCAGACGGTCCCGCGGTTTTACACTGGTAAATTACAGGCCGTACAAGCGCAACCACAGTTCACGATCACTTATTTCATTTCAATTTATAACATTAAAATTTAAATAGAAGTTATTATTTTATAAATAGATTCTGGGCGAAGGGACTTCCTTTTTGTGGGCATAGGTTTATGTCCTGTTAGCCCTCTTGGAAGCGCAATGTTACAACGGCGCAACCACAGCGTGCACGATCACTTATTCTATTCCTAATAGTCACTACTATCAAATTATTTTAAAACCTTTTTATTCCATAAATAATGATTCTGGGCAGAGGGACTTCCTTTTAGTGGCCATGGTTTAGTTGTTATCATGAAACTAATTATTCTGCTTGATTAATGAGTTGCCGTATACAATCTACCAGACTCAAGGATAAATTGGTTACTTTGTTCTTTTTAGGGTGTGTGTACATGTATGCGAGTCCAGGAACTACAACCTAATCTTGGGATAGTTCAATTTATTGGGAAATTCCCCAAATCTTATTCAGCTAAAATATGTCAAATCTAAATGTTTTCATTTTTCGGTCAAATCTTTTCTGCATGATGAAATTTTCTCACATCCGGAATTTTCGAATTGGCATGATCAAATATTTTGGATGGCATTTTCATTGCCACCTTAACATGTATGTGTCATATCTATAAAAATGTCTAATTTTATGATAATGTTTGGTACACGTGTTCTAAGATTTCATATACTTTACACCTATATATTGATAGATGTTAATAATTTTGTTTTACACGAGCATTTCAAATAGCATTTATAAATCGATGCAAGGGGAACATCGAAAAATATACTGAATAAACATTGGATACTGAATCAGATGTTATGTATGAGTTTTTATATGAATGAAATATGTATTACAGTAATGTTCTTATGCGAACAAAAATATGTTTCTGGAATTGCATAACTCACTGTAATCCACTATTCTTGGATAATCCACTTTATGTAAATGAATAGAATTCTATTACAGAATATACATACTTTCGGTGGTGTTTTAATTCTTAGATTAATGAGTGCATTTTTTTCGCGTTGTCCTTTGTATCCCAATTGGACGCTGGTGTATTTTGGAAAATTAAGAAGATTACCCAACGTATAGACGTACATTACACGGCGTGCGCCCCTAAGGAGGCAGGTAAAAATGGATAGAGAACGACTTGGGATGGTCTCATCTACGGTGTCTGGGTGCCAGTTCGTGGCCCCTTCCTGCTCTCTGGGTGATGTCGGAGACGCCACCAAATTCCGGAGTGAATTAATCCTCATAAATTGTGTTGCTGTTCGAAATTGATTTGCGGTAGGAGGTGTGTAGTAGTTTTACTTCAAAGGGAGTAGGTACAAACTAGACTGAAAATTTATATCCGTCATGTTTTAGAAGCAGCGTTGACAAGCAGACGAAATTTGCACAAAGACTTGATTATGGTAACGAAGACAAAATTTCGGAAGACACATTTTCTGAAAAGGTATAATCGTATAATTAAAAATAATGAAGTACCGGTAAATGGATTTAGGCAGTTAATTATCCGAGTTATGTTTTGAAATATTTTTCTCACCAAAGTACACATTTACGTAATTTCATCTGACAGTTCTTTCAAGTTGATTGAGGGAATTTAATGCAAGGGAACTTGGTACTTGGAAACCAAAACAATTGCTTCCATTGTTTATATGTTTACATGAAATTTCTTCACCATAGACCAGATCACAACAGAGTAAAAATTTATGAATATGGAAATAAAAAAAATTACCTGCCGAACTGGAATTAAATAGTTCGTTCAATGAATTCAATTAGTCTTATTTCTATTTCAAACGATTCAATTTCAACGAATTTAATTTCCGAATTTACTACCTGCACCTTTTAAAACAGCTAACAAACTTTGATTGTTTTATAATTAGATTTTGAGCACCATAGATCTAAAGTATCCAGAAGCTTAAACGGTGTTGCCTTTCTACAAAGGCATGCCTTTGATATGGTACAGCAAAACCAGTTGCGCCCTGAAGCTTTATAAAGGTAACCAACACAAATTGGCAAGGTTCTTTTTGATTTATTATCGGAGAAAAATTGTTTGTATATGAAGCTTTGTCAATACATCCGTTTTAGGGATTATCCAAGTTGATACGATTTTGAGGCTTCTGTAAGGAAGATTTTTTCACATTCTTCATTTACCACCAGACCGTAACTCTTACTTGAGAAGAAACTTTTTTTGAAACGCGTAAATTAAAAGCAAGGAAAAAAATGTCTCCTTCCGGCATTTTTGGAATTTTCAAATATTTTTTTTTTTTATAATTTGCAGTTTCAGAATGATAAAGGTGTTGCATGTAGTCGTCAATAAAATAGACATTATCGGTATAAGACACAAAGTATATTATTTACCTTTTTTAGTTCAAGATGTTTGAAATCGAACATTTGGAATCATTGTCTCTCTTTTCGTTTCTATCATATCAAAAAAGCGGTTGGATTACTAGGATATTCTAGATAAAAATGTTCAGCATTTCGAAATTGTTGATAATTTTGTTTATCAAAATCTCGAGATTAAAAGTGCGGACAAAGTTCAACAATTACGAGATCATATGCCCACAGCGAATCAAATCCAGTACTTAATATCGGAAACAGACATGTTAGATTGTTTACTAAAAAATCAGAGCAATGAAGCTATCATTAGGCTTCATCAAAACCTTACAAGATCTGTGACAAAGCTTTCTAGAACAATGTTGATCGACGTTAAAACTTGTGTCCTTTTTCTCTAAATTAATATTAAATGTCCTTGCCAGCAGTCGGACTGGGAGACAGGGTGGTGTAACCTACTGCTGTGGCGACCTTGCAATAGGGCTTAAGAGTATTCAAATCGGAATCATAATGTATGTTCTTTGAAGAAAAAAGGGATTTCACAGATGATAAACATGTTTATTGGGCCTGTCATGTTGAAAATGAAAAAGAACTTCGGCTCTGCCGTGGTCAACCACTGTCGGACTGTTTTATCGCGTTGGCGCTACCGCGATAGAATTTCTTTTGTAAAGAACTGAAAATTATATCAAGTTAATTGTAGATCCAACGCTTTGAAATAATTCAAAGCGTGGGTGAGTCTGGTATTGGGAGCATTTCTTTTCTTCTCTTTTTACACTCGATAATATTTATTTTCGGAAAATCTGGGTGAAAAATTAAATCTAATGGGTAGATATGTAGAATTATACATGTAAATTCGATAAATACTGAGAGAGAGAGAGAGAGAGAGAGAGAGAGAGAGAGAGAGAGAGAGAGAGAGAGAGAGAGAGAGTAAGAGAGTAATAAAGCAAAATAGTTTTATTCATCGATCAGTCACTTATTGATTTTGAAGGGGAATTTACCCCTTTTACACACGCAATGAATTACTATTACATGTACTTTCTCACGAAAATAAAGCTAGAATTCTGTAATGTATTTTCCTCATTATTCGTCGTATTTCATAATTGCGGCTGATTTACCCTCTTTAAAGTTTGATAAAAAGCGTATCAATAATGTAGTGGAGTTCCCGTAGAATTGTTTGCATAGATAAATTCTGCAAGAAAATGAAATAAAGTGTTTAAATAGAAATCTTTGCCAATAAAAAAGATATCGGTCTTGTCATCTCAACCACTTAAATAATGCACGCGGCTAACATAAATGGTGAAATAACATAGTTCTGTGTGAGAAATAATTCGGTGACTTGGATATTTTACAAGGGGGAAACTTTTCCAATTTTACACCAGTAACAAAAATTACTCCACGCTTACTTAAGTAAAGAAAGGAGGGGAGGGGGTCATTTTTTATTACAATATAGAAAACTTGAGTGTGTATTTATCTGTATGCGTGTTTAGAACTACAATGCCTGTTGTTAGGACTGGAAAAATATATGTATATCTCCTCTGAACAACACGTGGTATTATGTACATAGACATTGCATGACAGGCTGGTAAAAACGCAACTGCAGGTGAGGAAAAATCTTCGACACTTAGACATGAAAGTACTTCAAAACAGATATTCAGTTACAACGAAAATAAGAATATGACTGTTGAACATTTTAAGTATCTAAAAACACATCTATATTTAACTGATCAAAAATGCCTATCACTCAAGTATGTAAAATAAGATCTTATGAATTTGGCCTATATTTTGTTACCTGTAACCTTGGGGCAATCGAAAATGTTGGAAAGCACGTGTTATTGTAACTATTGATCAGCAGGGTGGGCTCTCACAGGCGCGCTCACCAAGTTCCAATGTACCGAACAAACCTAAGCCGTTTTCATGGACTATGGCTTGTAAAAAGCTTGACTTTCTTTGACATTTCATTGATAGATGTTTATTTCTTGAATGATATCTTCAAACATATGAACAGTATTGTGTTATCTCAAGAAAGTGACATTTTGACTCCAATTAATACATTGTACATGTACAAGAAACAAACTAGAGACATGCCAAGTTAATATTGTATACATATATATGTAGATAATATGCATTACCTGTATTTGCGCTGTTTGAACCAACATTTATTCTCAAAGAAAGTGATTAGATGTGGATAAACCCGTCATCTTTATTTAGTTTCTGTAGATCTAGGACATGCGTAATGTTTCATGTAATGTAGCTGATTTTATCAAAATATGTGTCTGGATATGGCAACAATCTTCAATCAATGCAAATAAAAGTTTTTTATTAACAGTCTTTTTTAAAAGCTTTTGTTGTTGTTATGGTTTTTTAAAACAAGGTTTACTTTTTTAATTGAAAAATATAATACACTAGTACTGTATATACATGTACTCGTTTTAAAAAATAGAATTTGACACATGATATACATGTACCTGTATATGAGATAATAAAATATATACTTTTTCCAAGGAGGCTATATGCTAAGTCAAAGATATATAGATGTTGTTTTAAATATTTTAAGAATGTGTTTTGAGAAACTTTTCTTGTAATTAGTAAGTTATGTCAGGAGTGGTTCAAATCCAGCTGACGTTTTCTCTACTGTTTTTTGATAGTTGTGTTTTAACCTTTAAACCCCTATCAGAAACACTGCATACTTTTTGTTTCTTGTGCGTACGTTCTCTCACATTTGAGATCACACGAAACTATTGTTTTAGAACCATTTTAACAGACCTTGGACTTTCATTTGGACGTAACTGTCATGTAAATTTTGAATTTACTGTGTGGGGGTATATACACAATTTACAACATGTCATAAACATCAATTTTTTGCATCAAAACGGATTAAAAATGACGCTGTTAAAAGCGAAAAATTAATATGCACCGATTGCGTAGTCTTAGCTCAAAAGCCAGACAAATCCACAGGTGCTTGAGGACAGGACCGACCCCCCCCCCCCCCCCATCCCCCAACCCAAGACCCCCGGAACATTACTAATTTTTTTCTTTAAATTATCCTTTTATGATATATTTATACATGTAATCTAATGCATATATTCATTGCATAAGCTTACTTAAAAGATTTTTTTTAATCATATCTCTTCTATATATATATATATATATATATATGTATTAGATATATATAGAAGGAATATGATTTTTTTTTCGGTCCTGTCCTCAAGCACCTGTAGTTACTAATACAGAATATGCGCGGATCTATTAAAAATGCTTTGCCCCCCCCCCCCCCCCCTCCTGCGCCAATTCAAGATCCCAGATGTAACACCGTAATCCATGGAGAGGGGGGGGGGGTCAAGAAAATCAAAAAAACGTTTTTTTATCTCGAAAATTTTTCCATGAACCTATATTCCGATCGAGGAACTAATTATTGGTGTCCGTTTTCTTCTCCAGCGCCTACTTCTTGTAAAGTGTTTAATAATTTTATATATCAAAATATTCTAGGCACGTGCATGCATAGGAGTTTGTCAATATAGCAGGTCAAAATTACAAAGAATGATAAAAGAGCGATAACTCGAAATTTGGCAGGCTTAATCAGTGTATGTATGTAGTTTGTTTTTTAATACATTTGGCAAATCATGCCCTTAAAAGAAGAGAAACATTTTCCAGAAGTACATTTACTGGCACAACCACAAAATTACCGGTTCAAAGTTGCACTCAAATGATTATATTGTGGACAGTTGAATAAAAAAAATGAAATTCGTCTTCAACTGCATGGCTCATAATTGTAATTACTAAAAAGTTATTCTTGTTTTGGTATAGAACAGTGCATATATGCCTTTCTATGGCAATTTTTTCATTATTGTGTAGTCGTCTGTATTATAATCAATATACTGTGGAATCATAGTGTTACATTAAAAGTTTAAATTTTATCAATTTAAACTTATCTATTACAGTTTATGGACAAATAGGAATAGGACACCTCAATATTGTGAAATACTTTCTCTTCAAATAAACAATAAAATCAACAATAACGTTATATGCATTTTTCACAATATTGGTATATAGCAGCTAAACGCAATTTAATTGTTGATTATCTTTTGAGTTTGATGTTCATTAATCTGCCTATCAATTTTCCTAGATGATTGTACCATGCATATCCCACTTTCGGTCAACTTTTCTTAAAGCATTTTGTTGCAGGACTCAGAAACATGTATTCTTTTTGCATCGTCGATTCCTCGATCCTGAATGTTGCCCAGCCTTTATATTCTTTTTTAGTCCAATGGAAGAGCGTACCTCTGAAAAGTACATGTATAATTACGTATGGCATATATTGATAGTTTCATGTATCTATAAGGAGAAGGTTTCTAAAAACCTGCTGATTATTAAACTGGACTCGTATCATGTCTCGGACCTTCACACTTGTGAGACTCGCAAGATTTTACAAACCTTACGGTAAAAAGTTTATTTTATTTCACATTCCTTTGTTTTCTATTTTAACATTTTTAAAAACTTCTGCTGGAGGTTAATGTTGCATGATTTAATATAAATGTACATGTACAATCGTTATCACGCTGATACTATTACGTTGCACTATCAAATACTCTGATAAGAAAGATAACTCCCTTAAGATATTTTTTGGGATTTTGTGATACTTTGAAGTTCTTCATATGATCATTTTCAGAACGTGAAATGTTCTCGTAAGAAAGTTTGGTTTATAGCATTGTGGCAACGCACTGAAAGAAAAAAAAATACGCACTTTAAAACTACAGAATGGTATTTATATAGTCTTCTATATTATAGCATGTGCTACATGTAAAAAATAGTGGTTTTAAAATAATGTTGTTTTAAAGTGAACAAATTTGAAATAATATAAATATGATTATTAAGAAATCATTCTTTCAATATTATGAGGTGATAATTTCGGTCGGAGCGTATTCAAATACTAGAATATCATAAATCCCTTCGGGCTTTATTGTATTTGACCACGCCCTGACCGAAATTGTCACCTCATAATACTTTAAGAATGATTCCTTATTCCTTATGTATATCAGGAGTTATAATAGTTTACTTATTTTCTAGCAGAGGGTTTATGGACTTTGATATACATATATGAGTACACAAATAATCATGAATAGTAATAAAACAAAGTAAGCACTGCGATTTAAACTAGATGTACATGTATATTTATATGTGACAAAAAATATCAAGAAAATCATAATGATTATACAGCTGCATTAGAAACACGTTAAACACTATGAATGGGGTTGGTCGGGGGTTGAAGGTGGGGGAACCGCCCATGAGCCGCACCAGTTGGTGAAAGGGAATCACCATGGAGGCATAGTTTATTGGCTGATCCCGTGGAGCAGGGGACCACAGAATGATGCTATAAGGTTTGTTTTGTAATGGTGTGTTTGACATGTCCAGTTGTAGTTTTCTGCTTCACGTACATACATGTATATGTATGGCACACAAGGCGCCTTTTCGAGGGATTTATGCTGCTAATTGCTATCCTCAAGTGTTCAACAAAAGCTGGTAATCCTTCTTCTTGTTGAAATGAATTTTATCATAAAACATTCAGTATATGATATATCTGATTGCATAAATTTATCAATTAGCTATATACCTTCGGAAAAAAAGTTTAAATGCATGCAAGATAAATTTCTAAATTAGCTTCATCTATATCCTAAAAACTCGCCCATGCTTTAGAACAAGACTCCATTAGATGAACACGATCCTCCTACTTTACACCATTGGGTAAGTCTTGTTCTGATCAGAATGTGAATAGAATTCGGGATGTATCTGTACGAGCTTTTCGAAAGAAAATTTCGCGTTCGCAGATATTGGCTCCTCCTTTTATAATAGAAAAGTATAACTGTGTAACCATTACCGTGGAAGCACCATGCTTAGATGACAGATTGGCATGATTGATTATTGTGGCATTTTGAATGGTGAGATTTCATTATATTACGGATGTTTGTAGCCATAGGATGTTCTATATGATGAAAGTTTCTTAACCAGCATGGCTGAATCTCGAGAAAGACTTAAGTTGACTTAATTGATCAGAACTTTGGGTTTGTAAGACTTGAGTTGACTTAATTGATAAGAACTTTGGGTCTGTAAGCTTGGATGAGAGTGTAGTTCTAAACTAATGTAGATCGATTTGTTTTACATTTCTGCATGTCTCGAATATTCTTTTCTTTAACATGCAGTGAGTTCAGAGAACTGTTCAAATGTTTGCTTTCATATTCAGTAGTATCCTTTGAAGTTTTTTGAAACATTCTTTCTTTCTTTGTGCATTCTAAAAACATGAGTTGAATCGATTCTAAATTTTTAAACTTCTAAATATTCTAAGTTTTTAATGTTTGGTTTCTGAGAAAAGTGTTTCAGTGTATTGTTTATCATAGACCGTTTGTTGTGAATCCCATTTTTTGTTTCACAAGCATTTTTGCGGTGTCTAAAAACTTTAAATTCTTTTTTGGACTAAACTTGTAGGATTTGTATGTCCCCGCCATGAAATGGTTGGGGCATACTGAGTATAGTGTTACCCCGTTCCGTCATTCCGTCTTTCTGTCATTCCTTCATTATTCACTTTCCGATCATTATCTCAACAATCGTTGCACATATTCAACTCAAAGAACTATGTGCGGGATAGAGTGTTTTTATCCTCCAATATTCAAAGTTATGAAAATAGCTTTAGAAATTTGCTAAAAGATAGGTTACAATGTAATATTTATCAAATATTGTTCTGTGTTTACTCAGAGTATGGTTTTTCAAGAATTTGTCATTTTTTTAGATCTCGTTGAAAAAAAAATGTATTTTGTCTCGGGACTGGAAACAGACAAATGGAAAAAATTTAATAAATTAAAAGAAAGTATTTTTAGTACAGTACATTTACCTCCGGTACATATTCAAAGAAAAAGTTTAAAGCTGCTTGGTCCGATTTTATACCAAATTTTATGCACGCTTTTAAACGATGGCTATGCTTAGTATATGTATAATAATAGACATTGCAGTTGTTTACCCAGTCAATTAAGCCAAATTTCAATGAAGAAAAATACGTACAAAATCTGCTAACAAAACATACGACATTAAAAGGTACCGCGTTATTTCGCCTCATGTTAAATTTCACCCCTGACGACGATACGGGTTTGGTTGTATTACGAATTTGACATCGCTTTAAATAAAGGTCGAAATGGTCAGACAAATGATCAGACAAATTACAAATAAACATGTGTACGTTTTGATCGCCAATATTTCTAGAGCCTGCTTTCTTTACAATCGATGCATAGCATGCGGGTTGAATAACCCCAATCATTCGGGGGACGAAACCATGCGGTTTCCTTTTCTAAACATTCCCGTGATGCATTTTGGTTTGTTTTTTCGTTTGCCCAAAGAGAAATTATTTTTATTTACTTTGAATATTTCTAACTTAGAAAGGAGATTGATTCTGCTGGTGTAAATAGGAGAAAGTCCATAACTTTGTAAGATAAATGATTTGTATGAACAAAATTTTGATACTGTAATTGCGAAAAAAATCGGACCAAGCAGCTTTAAACTTGTAAAAACCATCATTTGCTTGAACGTTTCCGTTGAGAACAGGAAGTGACGGACGACAAAATAAAATCCGTTAAACACATCTTCAATCAATTGTCTATCATTGACAAAAGTTTGGTGACTTGATCTCAAATAGTTTCTGAGATCTCGCTGGTACAAAATTTGTATAAAAGAAAGTTACCTGAGATATTTGAGATGTCTCACCTGAAGTAGATTTTTTTTTTTGTTATTTTGCCATGTTTACATGACCACTACATAAATGATACTTTCATGCTAATTTTTTTTTTAAAAATCAGGTTTTGCAGTACTTCCTGTGACGACCGGAAGTTACGCCGGGTAAAACAAAACAATGTAGAAACATGTATATACATAGGTCTATCATCCCTTCAACAGTTCAACAGCTGGTATTTTTTCATAAACTATCAGAAATCAAACCCCTAGCAATTATGCACACCTTTGATACATGTAAATGTCCAATTGATTTGCAAAACAATAACTACCTATCTTGAAAACTGTTGGAGAAGTTATCCGTACATTAAGGGTACCCTACCAGCCGCTCGCATGCCATTTTCACCATTTCAATAACAGGAATTTTCCTTTGGAAAACCCGGTTAAAAATGGGAAATTCACTTTCCGATCATTATCTTAACAACCGTTGCACAAATTCAACACAAATTTGAAATATGGATGTGTATTATGAATATACAAATTGAGTCGAATTTGGTTTCTGTCCAAGATTTTTTACAGAGTTGTGCCTTTTAATCTTTGGAAAAAAATGAGAATTAATTCACACTTTTCGCTCTTTAACCTTTGAAGGGGTGCATGTTTAAATCTGATATCTCATATTTAGGTTATACAGATCTGGTAAGTATGAATATAGTTCTATTCCCATGATTTTTACAGAGTTTTGCCTCTTGAACTTTTAAAGAAAAAATAGGAAATTCGTAGTTTCCGCTCTCTAACTTTTGAAGTGATGCATATATAAAGCTGATATTTCATATATTTTTTAAGGTTAGTGTATAAAAAAAACAAGAGGCCCATGGGCCACATCGCTCACCTGAGGAACAATAGGTATGATAAAGTCAGCTTAATGGAGTCATAATACAAACAATCTGGACAATGTACAATAATACATGTAGATCCTGTATAAATAAAATCCATTTTCCCCCTTGGAACTCGGATAGCCCTGATTGCTGCCAATATTTACAAGAGCAGACTAATCACCGCTCCTGCACATATATAGGAACTCAACGTTACGCAGGCAGCTCAACCTAACGCAATCAGGGAGTGCCACACATTTGCGCTAGAAAGGCCTGAACACCAGCAGGGATGACCATACACTAGTGCTCTGCCTCAACCACCACCAATACAAGCAGGTATGACTGCACACTTGTATAAATGCGATATAAAGCAGGAATGACCGCTCACTTTGTATCGAAGGTTAGAAAACACAGATGTTCACACACTCAATCTATCCATACCTGTTCAAGTTTATGTATTTATTGAAGGTATTACAACACGTGTTTCGATCGAACACGTGTTTACCTGGTGTTTGTTATGAAGACTAACCAATTTGATTGGTTATTATATTTATAGAAAACCTGTTCTACAGGTATTCTCGTAAGGTACGCACGATTTGGTAAAGAATTGAGTTTTAAGTCATTCGAAGGCTCTCTCTCAGTGCAAGCAGACGTTTCTTAGCATTTACCTATGGCTAATACAGACCACGAGGAAGATATATTAATGGAAGAAGATACTGCTCATAGGCCTCCAGAACAGAATACAGCTAACGCATTCGCTTTGACCGACGCAGTTAAGCTGCTTTCTACGGCCATTTCTACACAATTTCAACAATTAACGGAGAAGTTACAAGAAGATAACAAATCTTCAGCACAGCAACTTTCTAAGAAATTCAAAGAAAATATAGCTGGAAAACTGAAGTACGAAGGGAATAAGAATTATTTTCGGTCGGCAGGTGGACGTCTTTATTTGACAGCGCTCATGATCCATCTCTTTTGAAGCTTGTGGAGTCCTTACCGAATTACTGCCTAAAATCAAAAGCCGAAAATACAGTAAAGAAATATAGGTACGCATTCAAAAACTTTTCCAAGTGGTGTAAAACATTTAAACCAACCATCGATCATTTACCAGCCTCCGATGTACATGTCGCATTATATTTAGCTTATCTCGCAAACACTTTTGATTCCTCTTCGAAGATAGAAGAAGCTACTCATGCAATCACATGGGCTCATGACATGGCTGGATTCCCTAATCCTTGGGATTCCACCTTTGTTAAGTTTGTGAAAGAAGGTTGTATCAGAGAACATAGTCACCCTGTCGTTAAGAAAGAACCGATTTCATCAGATATATTGTCTGCTGTTGTTGAAAAGTTTGGGAAGAGTGATGCAACACTATATGATCTTCGAACCTGTTGTATTTTTCTTTTAGGATATGCAGGTTTTTTGCGTTTTTCAGAAATTGTAAACATAAGAAGGTCACAATTAGTTTTTAGTGACTCTCATCTAACATTGTTTATTACAAAAAGCAAAACAGACGTTTACAAACAAGGTTCTTCTCTATGTATATCTAAAACGAATTCTCCTACTTGTCCTGTATCTATGCTTCTCCGATATTTACTTTTATCAGACATTGATGAAAAAGTCGGAAGACTTTATTTTTAGGCAAATTACATTTTGCAAGAAAAATAACTCATACAAGCTTAGAAATAATAAACAACCTTTGTCATATACAAGAGTACGAGAATTAGTGTTGTCTACATTGGACAGTCTAGGCTTAGATTCAAAGAAATATGGTGTTCATAGTTTGAGGTCGGGTGGGGCAACTGCTGCAGCCGCAGCAGGTGTCAGCGATCGTCTTTTTAAAAAACACGGGCGTTGGAAATCTGAAAATGCCAAAGATGGTTATGTGCACGAAAACTTACAAGTTAAACTGTCTGTTACCAAACAACTTGGGTTATAATTCAAATGTCTTTTCTTTCTTTATCGTCGAACTGCACTTCTGAGAGCGCTTCTGCATCTATATACGTGTTGTTATTTATTTTATAAATTATTTATGTTCGTTTGAGTGTTAACGAATAAGAACATAAATGTATTTATTGAAGGTATTACAACTGTTTCCATCGAACACGTGTTTACCTGGTGTTTGTTATGAAGACTAACCAATTTGATTGGTTATTATATTTATAGAAAACCTGTTCTACAGGTATTCTGGTAAGGTACGCACGATTTGGTAAAGAATTGAGTTTTAAGTCATTCGAAGGCTCTCTCTCAGTGCAAGCAGACGTTTCCCCACCCACCCGCCCTCAAAGATAGTCATAAATGTTTGGTTTTATGAAAAATATATATATAAATATTTTGCTAATATGTGTTGTTTTGTTTTTGTAGAGAAAAAGAACACAAGAAAATTGAATTATGTGATTGTATACATGTAATAATTAAACTGCACTTCTGAGAGCGCTTCTGCATCTATATACGTGTTGTTATTTATTTTATAAATTATTTATGTTCGTTTGAGTGTTAGCGAATAAGAACATACAACCCCAAACAGTCTCTCATCGTAATACAATAGGCACTGTCCCTATATATGTGCCGGCCTAAAATAATTCATAGTATCTAAAAATTGGAAATCAAAAATAAACAAACTAATCTGGCCTAACCCAAAACTTCTTATGCAGAACAACTTTTATACATTGAATATTTATTATTGTATAAAAATAATCATCACAATAATTGGTTAACAGTGGATGCATTAATTAAAATAATCAATAAATCAAGGGCAATAACTCAATACAGTAATACAAAAAGATTCTAATGAAAAAATAGCTGCCTGCTTCAATTTTATAGTCATATCACATGTTGAGTATTGCAGTTCTCAAATAAATCCTTTACAATTGATTATATATGGGATATATAGCTACATCAAACTCTGAACCTTCTTGTGAGGCCGAAGAATTGTCCTGGAGCCAAAGTTTTAACAATTATAAAGAATCATCTTGCTGATTAGTTTCTGAGAAGAAGATTTTTAAAGATTTACTCTATATATTCCTATGTAAAACTTTAACACCCCCCCCCCATGTCACCCTACCCCCCAGGGATCATGATTTTCACAACTTTGAATCTACACTACCTGAGGATACTTCCACACAAGTTTCAGCTTTCCTGGCTGATTAGTTTCTGAGAAGAAGATTTTTAAAGATTTACTCTATATATTTCTATGTAAAATGTTAACACCCCCCCCCCAATGTGGCCTCACCCTACCCCAGGGATCATGATTTTCACTACTTTGAATCTACACTACCTGAGGATGCTTCCACACAAGTTTCAGCTTTTCTGGCTGATTAGTTTCTGAGAAGAAGATTTTTAAAGATTTACTCTATATATTCCTATGTAAAATTTCGACACCCCCCCCCCCCATTGTGGCCCCACCCTACCCCCAGGGATCATGATTTTCACAACTTTGAATCTACACTACCTGAGGATGCTTTCACACAAGTTTCAGCTTTTCTGGCTGATTAGTTTCTGAGAAGAAGATTTTTAAAGATTTACTCTATATATTCCTATGTAAAACTTCGACCCCCCATATCGGCCCCACCCTACCCCGGGGGTCATGAATTTCACAACTTTGAATCAACACTACCTGAGGATGCTTCCACACAAGTTTCAGCTTTCCTGGCTGTTTAGTTTCTGAGAAGAAGATTTTTAAAGAATTACTCTATATATTCCTATGCAAAACTTCGACCCCCCATTGTGGCCCCACCCTACCCCCGGGGGTCATGAATTTCACAACTCTAAATCTACACTACCTGGGGATGCTTCCACACAAGTTTCAGCTTTCCTGGCTTTCTGGTTCTTGAGCAGAAGATTTTTGAAAATTTCTCAAAATTTTTCATTAATCCCCTTTGTCTAAGGATGATTTGTGCCAAGTTTGGTTGAAATTGGCCTAGTAGTTCTTGAGAAGATGTTGAAAATGTGAAAAGTTTACGGACAGACGGACAGACGCACGGACAGAAGGACGACAGACAAAATGTGATCAGAATAGCTCACTTGAGCTTTCAGCTCAGGTGAGCTAAAAATACAGGTCAAATTTAAACTTGGGTCCAGCCCGATGATTTTTGAAAGTCATCATGCCTCTTGAACTTAAAAGAAAATGAGTAATTTTCAGGGATTTATAATTTATTTTACAATCAAACAAGTGTTATATACTTTTGGCATTTGAAATTATTGTCCGTCTGCGGGGTTATTTGTGTCGTTTCGACACATCTAGTTAGGAGTGTCACATGTCTATTTTAGTGAAGGGCTTTCTTCCCGAGTCTCAGTTACTATAGTTAATGTGGTAAAAAACATACTAGTAGTTGAGTAGTAGTAGGAAATGGTCAGAAATGAGATGACAATTGCTTAATTAGGGTACTTCTAATATGTAACCAAACCAGATGGCGACTTACAATGTACCATATGAAGCTAGAAGCTTAAAATTTGTTACAATATCTAGGTTGTAATAGTATTATTCATTTTATAAGTTAAAATTTCGTTTCAACCTGACAGTTATTTTCTATTTGCATTGTAGATTAAACAGACTGTACAATGTTTGTCATATCTCTTTTTGTCTTGGATTAGTTACAGGTCATATCTACTCAGCTATCTATATGTAAACAAAGACAACAGAGGAGTCGTATTTACTTAACAAGTAAATGTGAACGTACATATACAGGTATGCCTGAACGCACGGTTTTCTAAAAACTGATAAATAATGAACTTGCATCTGGTTCAGTTTTCATAAAGTGTGATAATATTGTCCGAGTTGGCAATAAGCCTGTACATACTTCTATCGCTTGCACATTAATTTCTTATTTATTGCAATGAAGAGTTCATTTACTCAACTATATAGTACAATCTTTAAACGGTTGATACATATCACGGTACGGCTAGAAAATCATGGTTTCATCAATTTTTGTTAAATACTAATTCTCATGAATTTCGTTGTAGAGTTGATGCAGGATTAGGGCTCTCTCTCTCTCTCTCTCTCTCTCTCTCTCTCTCTCTCTCTCTCTCTCTCTCTCTCTCTCTCTCTCTCTCTCTCTCTCTCATATTTCACATACAACTGAATGTACATGTACATATACTAATAATTACAGTACAATAAATACAAATATTTTAGAAAGAAAATTCAGAGGGAACGGGTAGGCAAAATGATTAAAAACTACAAAAATCAAAATTATAAATAATGTAGAATATGGACAGAGGTCAATTCTGAGTAATAGTTGCCGAGGGCCACTAGCCCCCTCCCCTCCACGTTGCAACGTGCTTGTTCTTGCCCCCCTCCCCCGTGGCTACCTATCTCTCTATTATTGCTAAAAGAAATCTAAATTTAAACAAACAAACAAATTATTGATTTAAAAAATGCAACCCATATCTTTTGAACCCATTCAGTTCTGATTTCAGTAATGTTTATGTCTCAGTACAATGTTCACGGCCAGATGAATAACTGACATTGCCTACTGTAACCAATAAACAGATGGTTGCATAGGAAATTGTGTACTAAAACTTATATACTAGCATTTAAAATTTTGAACATCTTTGCAAAAATTAAGTAGGATTTTAATTTTACCTTAGCTTACTTAGCTGAAAACAAAATCTAATTTTAAAAAAAATGAATATTACTATTAAATTTTACCCTAGCTTACTTAGCTGAAAACAAAATCTAATTTAAAAAAAATGAATATTATGGGCTTTTACAAAGGACATCGACCATTAAAAAACTTAAAATAAGGTTTAACAAAAGAGACTCTTCAATAGATTATTTGCGTAGTTCTTCGGGTTCTTTGAATATTATTCATCGAATGTATTGGTATAATTTAATAGTAATATTCATTTTTTAAAAAATTAGAATCTATATTCATTGTAAACTGTAAAACGCAGTTGCTTGAGGACACTACATGTTTGAAAGTTTACTACTGTACCCTATGGGGAGTGAGGCTACCTAGTGACAATAAAATGATATAATCAATAGTAAGGTTTAAACCGTGTTCATAAAAAATGTAGGAGTTAATTATAGTTTCATTGTTAATAGTTAATATATAGTTTTCAAGATTTGTACATATACATTACATGTAGATAGAGTCTGGTCGAACTGAAATTATTGTTAAAACTTAAAATCAACCACTAAAACGGCAGATCAGAACCTCTCGTCAAGTTGAGAGAGAGAGAGAGAGAGAGAGAGAGAGAGAGAGAGAGAGAGAGAGATTGAAATTTTGGTCTTAACACTGAATAGCTTTTTGTTTATTTTAAAGACGCACAGTAGAATAATGAATATGATTATTAATTTTATTAAAACATGAGTAAAAAACCGATGATACTGTTTATGTACCGAGGGGAGGGGGTGTCTGCCCTGTCCTCAAGCAACTGTTATAGAGAGAAGGTCAACAGTCAATGATGATCAGACAGCCTTATATATCTGCGCATTACCCCCTCCTCTATGTGTTGGTTATGCACTCTCCTTGCTATTCTTCTACATGTGCAGTGTTTTCAAAAAATAATAAAAATCAATAGTCTACTTTTGCTTTAACTAGCCAGAAAAAACTACATCACGTGACAATCGTGTCCTTATATAACGTACAATTTACTTCCAGTGGCTTGCTTTTTTGCTGATATACAAATGTAGTTACACAGCATGGGAAACCGGTAAATTTAGCACGACCCAGGTTGGTGGCCAAAGAAGGCATTGTTCGTGTCCAGGAATCTGCGGGTAAGGACGAGTTAATGTTTATAGTCTCTAATTAACAGCTGATTAAGAATTTAAACGTTTTAGTTCGTTATTATGCTTCGTTTTCTTGATACGATGAACTATATGAATAAGCCTACTGGTAAGGGGATAACTCAGAGCTGCGTTCAAGGTCGTAGCAGCTAGCCTAGCCGCTAGGTCATAAATATCTAGGTCTATTGAACGGACCGCTAAGTTAGCAGCTAAGTGTCAGATTTGAAGATGAAAATATTCAACTAGCGACTTATTACATTGGCATAGTTTGTTTATTTCAAGCGGAAACATACATGTTAAAATTCATTATAACTTAAAGGATGAACAAAAAATCACTAAAAAATAGATTTCCTGTTTGTTACAAAGAGGTAACTAAGGTGGCCATCTTGAATTTGATGCCTATCATAAAATATTTAGGCTACGAATATCTACGTAGCGGCTAAGTAAAATGGAAAACTGGCGTTTCACTGAGAGTTGCAGGCCATTAAAAATACAGTTATCTGAAAACTGCTATTTAACTGGTAGGTATAAAACTGGTCAGATGAAGACACAAGAAAAATAAATGCTCAATCAATGGTATTTCAATGAAACTTGGAAAATCAATGAAAGTTCAATGGAATTTCAATGGAAAAAAGCCAGTTCTTTTCTCTAAGGGGCATGCTTGAATTTTCTCAGGTGCATGCATGCAGTCACCATATGCCAGTGCAGCAATCCATTTTGAAACTTATCTGATATAATGTTACAATGGTTGTAAAATACAGTCTAGATCGAGTTAATAGTGTGACATTTAAAAAATAGTATATATTAAATGGCTGCATAGCTGCATATCAATGCATGTCCATGTTTTGCAATTATGAACACATTCCTTGTGCGTATTTTAGCTGTCCGTCAGGTCATTGATTTTTTAAAAATTATCATGCACCCTGCACCCCAGTCTATGTCGATGAAGGATTTTAGAATTTTAATTTATATCAACGTTCAGTAATTTTCAAAGCTCAATTTAAAATAATAGGTGCACACTATCACAGACATTTGCACAAGCTAGAGTATTAAAACTGTTAATTTGCATTTGATACACCTGATTTCACACATGAAAACTTAGATTCTGTATTTTTATTTCCTTGTATTATATATATATATAATTTATATATAATTTATACCTATATAGCTGTTTGTTTCTATTACAAACATGCAGCAATAAATTATACAAAGCCAAAGTTATTTCTACATTATAAGCGTCACCTTCAAAATACCAAACTTGTTTTTTGGGGAGGGCAAAAATGATTTTTAGCTAACCGAGACGAAGTTAGAGGGAGCTAATATGCTATACCCCCGGCGTCAGTGTCCGCCAGGCACGGCATCGGTGTCGGCGTCAGGACCTGGTTAAAGTTTTTGTTGCAGGTACTGTATCTAAGTTATTACTTGTCCTATCTTCACCAAACTTGCATGGATGATGCATCTGGACCTACTTATGGACTTCAAAGACTTGGATGCTGAATCTGAATCTTTAATTTCAGATGCTGGAGGAGGTTAAGGTTTTTGGAGCACTAGGTTAAAGTTTTTGGTGCAGGTGCAATATCTATTAAGTTACTACTGGTCCGAACTTCACCAAACTTGCATGGATGGTGTGTCTTATGATACTGATGCACCAGACAGGCTTGAATGCCGAATCTGAGCCATAGGTTTTGGATGCTGGAGGCCGGCCGGAGGTGAGAGTTTTAAGAGCTGGTTTAAGTTTTTGGAGCAGGTGCCCTCTGATGATTATATCTAAGTTATTACTGGTCCTAACATCACCAAACTTGCATGGATGATGCATCTTATATGATACTGATGCACCTGACAGGCTTGCATGCTGAATCTGAGCCACAGGGTTTCGGATGCTGGATGAGGATTAGTTTTTTGGAACAGGTCAGTGAGGTCACATGTTTTATAGATAATAGTACTCTACTATTTCAAATTTGAATAGTTGATTTATTTATAATATAAATGAATTGCAACGGTAGCTTCAGATGCAGAGCCTTATCTCCATTTTCAAGGATGCTAAAAAAATCCCCTACCTTACTTAATAGATGTGTGATTTAACATGATTCCTATGGAATAGTATTGTATGATATGATATGGTTGTTCTTAAATGATTTACATGATTCCTATGATATAGTATTTGATGATATATGATATGGTTTTATATGATACAATATTATATTATATTGTAAAAAGTAATATGATACGATATGATATTGTATTGTATCATATTACTTTTCACAATATAATATAATATTGTATCATGATATTGTATTATATAATATTATTTTTGTATTGTATTTTATATTGTTTTATATGATATTGCAATATATATTAATATTAGATGATAACCCGCGAAAACGCAGGAATTAACACTTGACTCATTAATTTGATATAATGTTTGATATGTTAAACTAAATTTTTTGTTCATTTTTAGCTCACCTGAACCGAAGGTTCAAGTGAGCTTTTCTGATCACCCGTTGTCCGTCGTCCGTCCGTCCGTCCGTCCGTCTGTCCGTCCGTCTGTAAACTTTTCACATTTTCAACTTCTTCTCAAAAACCACTGGGCCAAATTTAACCAAATTTGGTACAAAGCATCCTTATGGAAAGGGGGTTATAAATTGTTAAAATAAAGGGCACAGCCCTTTTCAAAAGGGAGATAATTGCGAAACAGTAAGTTTAGGGTGCATGTCTTTAAAAATCTTCTTCTCAAGAACCACGGCACCAGAAATGCCAATATTTACACAAAAGCTTGTATATATAGTGAAGATTCTAAATTGTAAAAATCGTGACCCTCGGACCAAAACTGGGGCCCCAGGCGGGGTTCAAAGTTTAACATAGAAATACATAGGAAAATGTTTAAAAAATCTTCTTCTCAAGAACCACTGCACCAGAAATGCCAATATTTACACAAAAGCTTTTATATATAGTGAATATTCTAAATTGTAAAAATTGGTGACCCTCGGACCAAAACTGGGGCCCCAGGCGGGGTTCAAAGTTTAACATAGAAATACATAGGAAAATTTTTTAAAAATCTTCTTCTCAAGAACCACTGCACCAGAAATGCCAATATTTACACAAAAGCTTGTATACATAGTGAAGATTCTAAATTGTAAAAATCGTGACCCTCGGACCAAAACTGGGGCCCCAGGCGGGGTTCAAAGTTTAACATAGAAATACATAGGAAAATGTTTAAAAATCTTCTTCTCAAGAACCACTGCACCAGAAATGCCAATATTTACACAAAAGCTTGTATATATAGTGAAGATTTTAAATTGTAAAAATCGTGCCCCTCGGACCAAGACTGGGGCCCCAGGCGGGGTTCAAAGTTTAACATAGAAATACCTTAGGAAAATGTTTAAAAAATCTTCTTCTCAAGAACCACTGCACCAGAAATGCCAATATTTACACAAAAGCTTGCATGTATAATGAAGATTCTAAATTGTAGAAATCGTGACCCTCGGACCAAGACTGGGGCCCCAGGCGGGGTTCAAAGTTTAACATAGAACTACATATGAAAAATGTTTAAAAATTTTCTTCTCAAGAACCACTTCACCAAAAATGCCAATACATACACAAAAGCTTGTATACATAGTGAAGATTGTAAAAATCGTGACCCCCGAACAAAAAGTGGGGCCCCAGTAGGGGTTTAGATTTTAACATATGTAGGAAAATGTTTAAAAATCTTCTTCTCAAGAACCACTGCACCAGAAATTCCAATATTTACACAAAAGCTTGTATATATAGTGAAGATTTTAAATTGTAAAAATCGTGCCCCTCGGACCAAGACTGGGGCCCCAGGCGGGGTTCAAAGTTTAACATAGAAATACCTTAGGGAAATGTTTAAAAAATCTTCTTCTCAAGAACCACTGCACCAGAAATGCCAATATGTACACAAAAGCTTGTATGTATAATGAAGATTCTAAATTGTAGAAATCGTGACCCTCGGACCAAGACTGGGGCCCCAGGCGGGGTTCAAAGTTTAACATAGAACTACATATGAAAAATGTTTAAAAATTTTCTTCTCAAGAACCACTTCACCAAAAATGCCAATACATACACAAAAGCTTGTATACATAGTGAAGATTGTAAAAATCGTGACCCCCGAACAAAAAATGGGGCCCCAGTAGGGGTTTAGATTTTAACATATGTAGGAAAATGTTTTAAAATCTTCCTCTCAAGAACTATAGTGCAACTGTTTGGGATATTACTATGCATACATGTACATCCTTAAATAATGTAGATTCAAAAAATTGTAACTCCCGGACAATTGATGGGCACCAAGAGGGGTTCAAAATTTAAACATTTTAAAAAACATAAAGGAAAAGTTTAAAAATTTTCTTCTCAAGAACTTCAATGATTTAGTTTGTGGAATTTCTTTGCATGCATCCTTCGCATTTGTAGATTCCTAATTGGTAAAATCGTGACCCCCGGACCAATACTGGGGCCCCAAGATGGGGTCAAAATTTATTAAAGAAATATAAAGGTAACATGTTAAAAAATCTTCTTCTCGAGAACTACAATGCTTCAATTTGTGAGATTACTATCATGCATACAACCTTGGATAATGAAGGTTCGACAGTTTTAAAATAGTGACCCCTGGACTAATACTAGAGACCCAAGATGGGTTTAAAGTTAAATGTAGAAGTACCGGTATATATGGAAAATGTTTAAAAATCTTCTTTTCGAGAACTACAATGCATCAATTTGTCAGATAACTACGTCAGCACCCTCAAATAGTGTAGATTCGAAATTATAAAAGCCGTGATCTCAATCTAATACTGGGGCCCCAAGAGGTGTTCAAAGTTTAGCATAGAAATATAGAGGGAAAATGTTGAAAAATCTTTTTCTAGGGAACTATAATGCTTCAGCTTGTGAGATAACTAGGCAAGCATCCTTAAATAATGTAGATTCCAAATAATTAAAACTTTAGCACTGGACTAATACTGTGGCCCCAAGAGGGGTTCAAAGTTTAACATAGAAAGATATATTGAAAATGTTTTTAAAAAGTTTTTCTCTAGAACTATAATGCTACAGTTTGTGAGATTACTATGCAAGGATCCTCAAATTGTGTAAACTCTAATGTAGTGGAACCAAGAGTTATCTTTCTTGTGTTCTGTACAGTCTGAGAGTTATTCCTCTTGAAGTGGAACTCTGCTATGTTCAGTTTTTCAGGTTGTGTACGTGCGGTCTCACCGCAGTGCTTCACATTTTCATTCCTATGTTACTATTTATGTTGTTCAAGCCAACCATAAACCTCGGACCATAACTGGGTCCCCAGAAAGGGGTTCAATGTTTAAAATAGAAAAAGCATATGCTACGAAATGTAATGTTACAAGGAACTGCTGTTCAGGTGAGCGATGTGGCCCATGGGCCTCTTGTTGTATATACTTTGTCTGATATTTCCTTATCTTACTCTTTTAAAATTGAAATTTAAAAACAAACTGATTTTTTTATTATATTCATTTCAAACCAGTGAATGCGTGGGTTTGTAGTGTATCTGTCTCTAAATTTGGTTCTTTAGGTCAATTTTCAATATTATTTCTATTACTGTCCCAAATAAAAATTTCAGATAAAAACAATCTGGAGAGGGAGGGGGGCATTCCCATTAAACTTTTCCGTTTTATGCATACATCATTTATCCTTATAGACGTATAGCATACAATAATCTGTTCATTAATGTTTACAAATAAATGTTTATGGTAATTCAACCAATCTGTCCTGGTATGAAAATTTATGAAATTAAAACATGCTAGGTTGTGCATTATTCATTCATTTGCATGCATATTTTAAACAACTCGCCCTATACACTTTCCGCCATGATGTCAATTAAGCAACCCGTTTCTGGACATCCGGCTCTAGAATGTTCTTAATTTCCATTAATACCAAAGTCGCAATAATTGTTCCATTTTATTTATCAAATGTTTAATCGAAGTGTGATCCAAGGTTTTTGCCTGCGATGCTTAAAAACTTGTCCTGCACTTTTCGTTAATTAGTCAATCCGCGTTCTTAGTTACCCCGTTCTGGGCAGTTCTATCCCATTCTCTCACCAGAGGTCGTGCATCGTAAGCGACTTCAGAGTATCAAAATTAAAATCGCCCACTAAAGAAACGAATTGACTCATTTTATTTATTCGACATTTGTCAAATTTTAACTTCTATGCTTTCTTTATATAGGCTCATGGTAAATATATTCACTCTTTACGTAATCATTCAATATCATTTCATTGCAAGTATATATTTTAATCGAGACTACCCCTGACTTGGATCTGCCAAAGCGTGTCCACCACCTTACTCTCAGTTTTGCTATTTCGGGCTTGTTTATCAAAATTGAAAGCAGCTAGGTTTTTAATTAATTTTACAATAATAACTTATCAGTTAAAATTCAAATATACCTTATGGACAACATTTAAATACATGTGTTGAAATACCAAAGGTGTGAGCAAGTACTCTGGTGCAGGCATTTTGTAGTTTATTTGCAAAATGCCTTAATTTATAACTAAGTATAGATTGTATCATATGATATGACATTATATACAGTTGTTGACTGGGGTCGAGGGCAACAGTTGATCTGTCAGACCTGCTCGCAAACTGTTGCCCAAGGCTGAAGGCTGCGGGCAACAGTTTGCGTGCCGGTCCGACAGATCAACTGTTGCCCGAGACACAGTCAAAAACTGTTTTGTTATACCCTTCTAATCAATAATACGTTTTCACGGAATGTGACGTCATCGGTCAAAAGTCTTCTTTATTTAACAGTCAATTTTAAAAGTTCCAATCCAACAGTTCCCATCCAACAGTCAAACTGCTGGACTTTTTTTCGTATAGAGTTACAATGTATATAGTAATTGTTTTACAGGGGAATAACAATTAATGTACATTATATCATATCATATGATACGATATTGTATAATATGATATTATTTTATATAATATTATTATATCACATTAAGTTGTATTTTATGATATTTTAATATAGAATATTGCATCATATGATACAATATTTATTTTTTGATATTTTATTATATAATATATTACTTTATCACCTGATATTGTATCATATAATATGATACAATGTTGTATCAAATTATATTATATCATATTTTGTATTAAATATGATACAATATCGTACAATATAATATCATATGTTACAATATTTCTAATCTATTATGTGATACAACATTGAATCATATAATACTATATTGTACGTATCATGATATATTTATTAACCGGGTTTTCCAACAGAAAAATCCGGTTATTAAATTGGTGAAAATGGCGGGCGGGCGGGCGGCTGCCAAAAGGGTACCCTCATTGTACTGGTAACTCCTCCTACAGTTCTCAAGATAGGAAGTTGTTCTTTTGCAGATCAATTGTACATATATCAGAAGTGTGCATATTGCTAGGATTTTAATTTCCGATAATTTATCGAAAAAATACCAGCTTTTGAACTTAGTCATTTTTTGGCAAAATGTTGCATATAGGGAACCCTCATTGTACGGATAACTCCTCCTACAGTTCTCAAGATTGGAAGTTGTTCTTTTGCAAATCAATTGTACATATATCAGAGGTGTGCATATTGCTAGGATTTTGATTTCCGATAATTTATCGAAAAAATACCAGCTTTTGAACTTAGTCATTTTTTGGCAAAATGTTGCATATAGGGTACCCTCATTGTACGGATAACTCCTCCTAGAGTTCTCAAGATAGGAAGTTATTCTTTTGCAGATCAATTGTACATTTATCAGAGGTGTGCATATTGCTAGCATTTTGATTTCCGATAATTTATGAAAAAAATACTAGCTTTTGAACTTAGTCATTTTTTGGCAAAATGTTGCATATACATGTAGGGTACTCCATTTCACTGGATAAGGGTTGACATGGATTATGGATACAGTTTACATAAAAGAAAACCCGGTTTGCTGTCACATTGACAGCTTTTCACTTGTTTATATTATGAAATTGTATTATGTGATCGAATACAATAATGTATGTACATGATACAATATCATATCATATGTTACAATATCATATTGCATCATTATTCATTACAGTATTATATTGTATTATATGCTATATATATTGTAAGTATCATAGGATGCAGTATCGATATGATATTATTGTATTAATAAACTTATGATTTTCATATAATATGCTAAAGGTGGTCTCATAAAGGTGATGACTTGTCTCAGTGAGCTTTGTAATCTGTGATTAACTATGTTTTAAAAATGTTTTATCAACAGGCATGGCAGAGAAATTAAAATACCATGCATTCAAGAGGAACACTCTTCTTGAGGAGCTACAAACTATTCTACACGAGTACCCAGACAATGAGCAAATTATTAAGGTGAGAGACCTTTATTCGTGTTAAAGTTAATTACGAGCAAATTAATGATCAATGGAATGAGATATTAATACATGTACTTGTTTCTGTTTGCATTTATTAGTTTATAAGTAACTAATTTATTTATTAAAGTGTTGTACGTGTTACAATTTGTACCAGGTATTTCAGTAATTAAACCCTGTGCAACAAGTTTGGGGTGAGGAATATGATATTTTGGACCCATCTTTTAGTCAGTCAATCGGTCATTCTAATATATGCATGAGTTATTATAAATTAAGTCCTGTTTTTTTTTTTGGAAGCTCAACTCCTTTTAAACAGACTAGCTGCTGCAAAGAATTCCATAAAACTTTGAAGGAACATGTACATTAGTAATTAAGCATGCAGACAATGCATGCATGTGTACTTGAGATCTGCATACTAGGATATTCAGATTCCTTTTATTTTATGAATTTTCCCCAAAATAAACTTAAGTACAAGACCCATCTATACCATTATTGAATATATATGTACGTACTACCGTGATTATTTTTCAGAAAATTTTGATTCCTTATAATAATTATATTTTCTTTGAATTTTGCCCCTTTCAAACTTATATATGGTATTAATTGACTTAGATTGAATAATTATATGTAGTAAAACACAGTTATAAATTAATGAACTGTGCCAGGAATGAACAATTTTGCTTAATGTAATTTTATAAGCATAATTCGTTATATCCGTCAAATTAAATTACAACATGTAATATAGTCATGTGATATAAAAAACACTTCTGTAAGCGTTAATTCATTATAAATGTGTTTGCTATAATTGTGATTTACTGTATTAAAATTACTGAAACAGTGTGTCACTGCAACTCCTCTTTAAATATTTTTAGGGAGCATAGCTAATTAGGGCAGACTAGTGAAGTGCAATCTCTATTTGCCTGAGTGCTCAGTTAAAAGAAAAATAGCCAAATTACCTCTACACATTAGTCAAAATTTTGACAGCATCCCAATGCCTCCATTCCTGTATTTTTTGCTGAGAAACATAAAAAAACAAAACTTTATTATTTTACTTGAAATATGAAGAAGTCTTAACTGTAATGCAATTAGCAGAGGATGTAAAATTTATTTACTAGTTACAAATTTTGACGGATTTTCATTAAATTTATACCAAATGTTTATACAACTATTACCTTGGTCAAGTACGAAAATCAGCATTGGTCGATAATTTTTGTTGGAGTTATGGGACTTTGACCACAATAATGACTCCGTTTTATCAAAAAATTGACATTGTAAGCGCTCTCATGCCTACAAATTTTGACGGATTTTCATGAAATTTATACCAAATGTTTATACCACTAATACGAGGGTCAATCAAAAAATACGAAGACTTTTGTCATAGCTATGTTACTGAACGTCATATCATTACTAAATTTGGTAGACATAATTTAGCAACATTTTCAAACAATTTCCAAGGAAAAAAGTTAATAGATTCCTTTATTTCTAAGAATTATTTAGAATCTAATCCTGCAAAAATGAGGTCACGGCGCACGGTCAAAATTTGTGTAATGTCAACAATAATCCATATAATGTTGAAAGTAAAATCTTTATAAATTGGGCTTAAAAACAAATGATATTGAAACCTCAAATTAAGTTTTGTCTTGGTATTCTAAGTTCCAAACAATGACAGGATATAACGTTTTGTCGAACAGATATTAATAACTAAAGACAGATAGTCCTCTTTAGAATTGACTAAAAACATCGAAGTCGCTGGACGTCACGGCGCAACGAGAGGTACAAACAAAATGGATTTAACACAGGAAAAAGCCGACACAGGCTGTGAAAATGCTCAATTGTGCAAAAAATAAGTCAACAATTTTTTGCAAGTTTGTGTTTAACTGTAATAAATTTTGTGGGGGTGGTGATAATTGTATTTCGAATATAAAACAGTTCGAAAGAGAGTAGAATATCTGTAAATATTTGGTAAAAAAAAAATAAGTAACGTCAACCGACTTCTAGGGTTATCCTTGCTATAAATTAAGAGATACACGGTTAGAAAATGAAAACTTTGAAGAACTAACTTATGATTCTCGAACAGATGTGTGCAAGTAAGATGTTAAGTGGTTCAGTGTCATTTTGAATTGTAAGGAGAAAGGCACAAGAAACTAAGCGTGATGAAAAGATGGGGTATATCTATAAACTGTGCGTGTTTAATCTTGATGTCGTGTTTTGAACGGTACCGTGCGCCGTGGTGACAAAACATGTTGTTTTTAAAAAGGGGTAACAAAAATACCGTTTCATCAAATGGACTAAAACTTCGCATATCAATAACATAAGTGTTGGTGCCCAGATTAATCTGTTAAGTATGACTCTCATTAAAAATATATGATAGACAGCCAAATTGTCTTCGTATTTTTTGATTGACCCTCGTACCTTGGTCAAGTTCCTAAATCAGCCTTGGTCGATACTAGTATACTGCTTGACCGGCAGGGGACCCAGGAATTCTATTCTTGTTATGATAAGCTTAACTGTTTGAATTAGCATTATTGATACAAAATTTGAATGCAAAAACGTAATTATTCATTCAACATTAGGTGAATTATTTCTTTAATAAATTTTTTGAAAGATATGAAACATTAGTTCATACACAGCAATTAGGTTTTATCATTTATAGGCATTTAAACAACATGGAATTCAGCCAAACTCAATGGGAAAAAACAACTTACTGTAAATAAATGCATATAACCATGAATATATATACTGTCATATTGAATTTCAGGAGTTGCTTCAAAATGCAGAGGATGCAGGGGCTCGTGTTGTCAAGATGGGGTTTTGTCCTTCATCAAGATCACAACATCTTCCTGACCCATACAAAAAATATTTATCGGTAATTCTTCTGTTTTCATTATTATAAACACGATCAAGTATTTATAGCGGATATATTCATATAGTCATAATAACTTGAATTCATATTAAACTGTTGAGCCATGCAGTTAATTTGACTGTTAGTAATTTTTAACTGCACTGTCAAATCAATTACTCAGTATAAAAATATAATTGTGAATAGAGTTATAAATTATCAAAAGGACTAAGTGCGGTTTTATGCAATTTTTGCCCCCCAAAATGAAAGTTTTAGAAAGAGCTTTAAAATAAGGTGAAAGATAGTTAAAATCATATTGGAAATAAAGGTGTAAAAGGTTATCACCACAGTGACGTCATAATGTAGAAATGACGTCATGAATTTTGCATTATTTTGATTAATTGATGTTTTGTAGCAAAATATGGGTGTTTTCCGATGGTTTTTCGACTGGGAAACATCGAGCGCAGGCTTGCTCAAGTACCATTTTTTAGTATAATATGTACAACTATCTGAAGAAAAACATATCTTAAAATCGCACTTGAGCAGACCTGCGCTCTATACTTCCGAATGTAAAATATAGAGCAAAAATGAGAATATCTTCATTTGTTTGCAAATTTGCGGGAATTAGGTCATTTAAGTGACGTCATAGATAAACAGCGAGTGAGTAATGCTGACTAAAATCAAGATTAAAGTTATAGGCATCCTCTTTACAATTATTTGTGAAGATTTCATTTTCATGCGATACTATTTAAAAATTGGTTGAAATCGGGGGCAGATATTTGACCATACCGCACATAGTCCTTTGATACATATCGGTATATTTAATAAACAAAATGTACATTATATGTCACATTGTAAAAAGATACTGTAAGTCGTTTTAATTCCACAGTGTTAAAATTTCACAATTTCTAATTAAGTACCAATCGCGATGATTTTAATTTCACTCTGCTAGAAAATCAATTGATCAGAATATAAGGATTAAAACATTTTTCGAAACTAATGGTAGTATTCACGATGGGTTTAATTTTGCAAGAAAATGATGAATCGCGAACATAGTGAAATTAAAACCATCGTGATTATTTGCCAATCTACAGTACTGTATTGCTTAAATATTTTTAATGATGATCAACTTTTAACTTTACTTCATTATAGTTTTAAAAATTTTGTGGTCATAAAAATTAAGACATTAATATTCTTAAATATTATTTAAATTGGTTGATATGTAGACACTTTTAACGATTTTTATAAAAGGTAATTCATGATAACTTCCAAGATATGTCATGTATACAATCTAGAGTGGGAAGCTATATATATAGGGGCCTGCTTGTTGGTTGTCCATGGGTAGATCTCTGACTGTTCTTTCATATGCATTTATTTTATTAATCAGCATTCTTCCAACCTCAAAGAACATGGGCCCCTGGAATAAGCCAAGGAATAAACCCACTTAATTAAGTTCATTTTAAAAACCTGCATTTTTTTCTTACAAATACCACTTTTGTTCCATTTATTAAGCATATATGTATTATTCATTTGCATTCAGTATTGCCAAAACCTGACTTCAAATTTAACTGATATTAAGACATCAAAATAATTATTTATATATGCTAATTGAGCAACAAAATGCTAATGAAATCATTTGTTCAGACTATAGATTTTTATACAGTGGGTCATCATACCATTTTTTTAAGAGCTGTACTTATCAAACATGTAAATGTCTTATCTTTTTCAATTTTCAAAAAAATATTACTAAGACGGCCCACTCTGTTGTATAAATAACAAGTTTTCCTCCTTCAGTTTTCAAGATGATCACCAAATGGTAAAGAACAAATTATGTTTGCGCAATACCTAATTGAATTTGTTATTTAAATGGATTAAAACATGTGATTCCATGGTGAGGCAATTAGCAAGGAGTTCTGGGATCATAAGTACTATACTGAAGTAGGTGTTCGATTCCTATGAATCTTGTTGTAAATATTTTTCATGTCTTTAATTGTTTTAATTTATACTTTCGAAAAACTCATTTGATGTAAAGAAAGTAAAAATTGCCTTTTATTATGAATTAAACACATTGTACTTAATCATTTTATGGTTATATAGTTTATGGCTAAATAAGTTATCTTTTTTTAGTATTATTTTTCTAAATTAACATGTTACTTTGTTGAGGGGGCCCAAATTATGGACCTTAAGACAAAGGATTGGAATTCTTTATTCTATGCACGTGCACATAATTAATTCTCTGGAGATACATGTATGAAAGAACAGGAATAAAAATATTTAAAGTTAATAAACATATTATACTAAATGCGCGATTGTCATTTGAAACATACTATAGTGATAGTGTTGTGGTCACTTGTTGGCATATGCCTCAGCTTAATTGTTCCCCCAGGTTCTTTGCATATTTCTTTGTCTTAGGAAATACAGCCTAAAACTAGCTTGATCACATTCTTTTCAAGGTACCCCGTTCTACTTTCCTACTTGAAGCATGAGTGAACCGTGAGCGCACTCTGAGTGAACTGTGAGTGCATGCACGCTGAGCATAATTCAGTGAATGCTAATATGAGTGGCGAACAAAGAGCACAAACGGAGTGCAAAATGAACGGTTAATGCACGGTGAACGATATTTGAATGCAAAATGTACAATTTATTCGAAGTGCCTTCAAGTTGGGAGTTATCCTGACATTGAATTTCGTCCGTAATATGGAAAAAAATAGCAAATAAACTAGTACATGTACATGTACACTGCCGCTCTCATGAAAGTTGGCAAAACAATTCTATCTTATCATATTCTCGTATCCCACAACCTATCCTGCAAAAAATCTTTACCCTATCCTATCCTATCCTATCCTATCCCATACCATTTATATTTAGGAATAAGAGTTAAATACAATGAAATTTAAGAGAATAATTTATGAACAAATTATCGAATAATGTAATGAATTATAAATAGTGCCTGTTCGGGAGGGTGACAGTTGAAATTGATACCCCAGAGAAAACCATTGTCAAGGAAATGTCTTAACTTTAAAGAAAATTTCACTGCTTTTATTTTTCTTATTTATTCACATTATTTCAAACGCATATTAAATGACTTCTTTAGAAATGACGTGAAAAAACATACAACTGTATTCTTGTTGTCTTAAAAAAGTGGATCCGACCAAGAATTTTAACTTTAAATTCTACAGATTAAATTCTGATTAAAATGATGTTTCTGGTGTGTAATATAAATTCTTTCTAACTTAATGCACGCATTCTTTTCTCATTTTGTTGTGACTGACAAAGTCGGATCCTTTCAATTTGGAGTTCAGTATGAAAATGAATGAAAACAGACTGAACGATAAGTGAACGGAGAACGAACGGTTAGAGAAAGGTGAATGCACAGTGGGCGCATGGTGTCGAGCGCTTTATGAATGGTGAACGCAAACTGAGGGAAGCGGAGAGTGCAAGTTAACACACAGTTAGCTCACGGTGAACACACATAAAAATTGGATAGTAGAACGTTTCAGAGACTGTACAAATAATATTATATGACTTAAAATTCAAACATCCTTCATTATTTTAGGGTCCAGCATTTTGTTTCTACAATGACTCGGTCTTTGAAGAGAAGGATTGGGAAGGAATAACAATGGTCAGAAAGAGCAACAAACATGACGATCCACTGAAAGTGGGAAAGTTTGGAATAGGATTCAAGTCAGTGTTTCACATAACAGGTAGAGTATTACTCAAAGTGGGATTTTCAGATAATTCATAAAATGCATGCATTGCTCTAACTTTTTCACAGATTAATTTATTAATAAATAGAATATGCAAAGTGAGTGTTAAGTTCAACACAATTAAGATACCTCGAATTGATAAACATAAATACCACAAAACTAGAGCAGTCAGGATTAGGGGTCTTGGTTTCAGTTATTAGGGCTCTGCTTTGCACCCGTGCCTTGTACTGACCAGTCTGTCCATCCCTCTGTCTGTCCATCTAAGATCACTTAATTGTCAGGAGCATAACGGTAAGATTCCAAAATCTGGTGGTCAGGCTGAAGTCCAATGGTTGTCAGTTTAAGTCGAATGGTCTGGACCAAAGTCTGATGGTTTGGTGACGATACAAACACCAATGTATGTTGTGGGTATATAACATCAGACCAGCGGTTTCTGTCCAGAGCAGTTTTTGTCCGTTTGAAGGGAAGTGCATGAATTGTAAATTAAAGTCGGAATATTCATTATAATGATGACAAGAAAGTGTTAACTGAGACACAGGTGCATATTGCATCAAACTACCTGTTGCACTTTTAAAATATGCTTTAAATAAGTTGATAACAATCAAATCAAAGATACATGTAGATACATGCAACTTGGGGTAGAAGATGTTTGATTGAAATTATTTAGCTGAATTTTTCTTCTTGATTTTTAATTCAATTTGATTTTATTTCATTTTTATATGCCTATTATACTTTATTATGATGCATACAGCGGGACCATATCATGCATAACGGAAACAATATTTATGCTATTGAGTCTAATTAGAACCATCGGACTATAGCATGTCAAACCATCGGTCTTTGGCTTGTCATACCATCGGAGTTAATGGAAAAGACTATCAAACTTTCGCATGACCATCAGACTTAAGAGTCCCATCACACTTTATAGTTCTGCATCTCCTCTCTACCTTTGGCCCAATCTGGCTCAAACTTCACCCACAGAGTGCCTTATGGTAAAAAGTGTGCAGTGACCTTTAACCAAGGTTCTAGGTATAAAGTTTAGTTCATTATTATGATAGCATAATTATGTAAAAATCCTTGTCTTGATCATGTATATTCTCCCCTCAGCGTAATCTGGCTTATACTTAACCCACAGAGTGCCTTTGGTCAAATGGTCTGCAGTGACTTAGAATGAAGTTTCTAGGTCAAGGGTCAAGGCCATATCAGACCACACCATTTTTTTTCTCAGAGCGTATATACTCTTCCATTAGCCCCATCTGGCTCACACTTCATATATCTTTTGGGTAAAGGGTGTGCTGTGACTTTGAATCAAGTTTTAAGGTCTTTCAAGGTCAAGTGAGAAGGTCTTAGCAGAACTCTTTAAAATACATTATAGACTATAATTTATTTCCCATTGGCTTAATTTTGCTCATATTGAACCATAAGAATGCTTTTAGGTAAAGGGTAATGAGCTTGAATTAAAGCTTAATGCCAACTGGAAAATGTTTAAGTCATAGGTTAAGGTCAAAGAAAAATCCTCTGAAATGATTTTTATTCTATTGTCCATGATTTAAGTAGGGTCCTTTGAGATGTCCACTATCTCAATGATGTCTTGTTTGATTGAAGATTCTAATCGTCCTTCAAAATAAGAGTGGGATTACATATGTCAAATTGTATTATTGTTGGGAAACAATCTATTAAAATTAAAAACCCATGAGACTGAGTAATCTGATACCATTCCAGAATGTTTTCTTTATCTACACAGATATCGTTGTGGTGATTAGTGGAACGTCAATATTGTTCATTGATCCATTGTATGAAGAGATTGATCCCAGGAAAGTTTGTTGTCAGGTGTCAATATCAGATTTTGTGCAGCAAGATGTGTGTGGTCCACAAGCATTAGAATCTTTATACAGCTTGTTTGGAATTAATGAAGACACCATCAGGGGAGGGAATTTTGCTGGAACAGTGTTCTGGTTTCCCCTTAGAAATTCACCGTCAAACTTGTCGGAAAATGTTTATACACCCAAAAAAGTTTCAGACCTCCTCGCATCCTTCAAGAAAGAAATTGGCACCGAGATGCTATTTCTGACATCAATTGAAGAAATTGGATTGTTCAATATGGTAAATAGCAGATGGGAAACTGATACTGTAGTTTCACTAGATAATAACTGTGCCAAAGGTATCAGAAAAGAAAGAGAAAGATATAAAACTGAAATAAAGGCTATTGAAGATCATATGGAAGGAGATGAACGATGGATTACGAGTAACCATTGCAATCCAGTTTGGATGAAATGTAGTGTTACATACAATGTTGAGACAGATGGAGAAACTTCAAGACAGGAGTGGCTGGTTATCAATTATTTCCATGCAGGTACCATGAGTGCTGAGATCTCAAACCTTATAAGAAACAGGAGATCTAAATACAGACCATATATTGGTATTGCTGCACGACTTGACCAACCCATTGCATGTGGTCAGTTATTTTGTTTTTTACCACTACCGTTTCAGGATGAAAGTTCAACTGGACTGCCAGTCCATGTGAACGGATTTTTTTCACTTGATAGTAATAGACAACATATAAAGTGGCCTTCCCATGATCAAACAAGTAGCAAATCCCATATAGAAAATGACATGCTGTGGAATGTTTATATGGTACATGAGATTCTACCAATTGTTTATAAAGAACTTTTTGAGTTTTGGCACAACAACCCAAAATTAGGTCAAATGGATTTGAAAATATTTTATCATTGCGTTCCCAGAAAGAAAGACATTAAGCACAATTGGGGTTGTGTTGAAAAAGAAATAAATGAATATATGCTGGAATCAAGAATACCGTGCATTGAGAAAAGAACATGGGTGAATATAAAAGATGCTCATTTTGCCATTTTCAATGAGGACATCAAACAAGATGTTAGGGACTCTGTTATTGATGTTTTCTCGAAATGTGGAAAGAAAGTTGTTATACTTGGAGAACATGAAGATCTTTTCAAACAATGGAATAGCCTTGCAAACTTAAGTTATACTAGTCCTATGGAAACACGAAATCTTCTGAAAATTCGAAATGAATACAAAGAACTTGAAAAAAAATGTAAAGAACATCTTCTTATATATTGCTGCAGTGACGGCAAGCTGTCTCAACTAGGTGGAATAGAGTTGTTACCACTCCAAAACAAGAAGTACCACACTTTTCAGGAAAAACAAAGAGGGAAACAAGAAAATGTTTACTTGTGTGATGAAGAGGAATTGGAAATTTTAATTGGAAAAGAAGGTTCCCTTGTTTTAAAAGATTCAACAGAACTTGGACACTTGTTACATAAACTTGCCACCTCAGGTACGTGTTTTTAAAAAAAACTTTTTTGGTCATTATTGATCAAACATAAATTGTGAAATAAACTCAGAGAGCTCATACTTGTTTAGATCTGGTAAAATGTATTGCAATTACAACTACAGTACATGACAATGAATAGCAAAGACATTTCTTTCAAAATGGGTACATTTATTTCCTCAGAACTAGAGGTTGTGGTGTTAAGGTTATGTGTTAGTGATATTGTAGTAGACATGCATTAACATTCTTTTCATTATTACAAGACCTCAGTCACAAACTGAGTAATTAGTTACATGTAGAAGGAGCAAGAAACAACTACTAATATTGTGTATTTTATGGTCATTCTGGTGTAGGGGGTATGATGGATTTGATATACTATTGATCACAGAGATTAATTCCTTCTTAAAAAATCCAATCAAGAATTTTTTATTAGCTCATCTAGACAAAATTGGGAGTAGGAGGGAGCTTTGGCATTAGCATCCTGTAAAAGTTTTTAGTACAAGTCCTAATCTCTTGGGTAAAACTTCACCAAACTTACTTGGATGATGCACCTGGAAATGATTAGGACTAAACAGACTTGGATGCTGAATCTGCACGAACAGACATTTTAGAGATGCTGGAGAAGGTTAAGATTTTTAAGAAGATGTCTTCTTATGTCCATATCTAAGTTATTAGACAGTTTTCATCAAATGTGATCTTGATTATCCGCATGCGTTAGCATATTGAAATTTTGGACCAACCCAGAGTGAGTCAGAATCTTGGAACTGGTTACATAGTGATTAAATACTGATTATACCAATTCAGACATGCATAATTAAATAAAAGCATACATAAGTAATATTTTGAATGCTTCTGATAAAGAGCTTGATCTTAATCGAGGTACTATAGGGCAGGTTTATGATTTTTTGAGTAGCTCAAAGTGGGTTTAAATGTAGGACGAAAATGCTAACCAATTATGAGTTTCATGGTTCTGCTAAATTGATTCACCAAACGTTTTTCACATGAAATGAAAAAAAGTAACAATGTACAGTATCTGCTCAAATTTACAATAAAAACAACATGTCTATATCTTTAATTATCATACCCAATATCAACCCTCGACCAATATCAGCCCTCTGGTCTTAGTCCATCCGGCTGATGTTTGAGTCTCAGGTTGATATGGGGGCCGGGTGATTAATATTTTGCCATATACTGCAGATTCCTAATTAAACGCAAGGAATTATTATCTGCGTAAAATGTAACAATGTTCTATATCATACATTGTATACATGTATTTTTTTTCTTGTAGTGAACTTTAAATTTTATAAGTGTTCAAACAAGTTTTGAAAAGTATAGCAAATGCCTTTAAAAACAATTTTTTTTGTCTAAAAACTATTAACTGTGTCACTTTTTTGATCTTTAAAATTTAAAAAGAATCTATCACAGTTACAAGTAAATTAATCTGATAGTATCAATTATCAATTTGTCTTTTATTTGTACCTGAAAGTCACTTATGATCTTTGAAGCAAATTGAACTTTGTTTTTTCACGTTGCAGGTTACTATGCCTTCCAAAAGTTGTACTCAAGTAACTGGTTTCAGTTCTTGTGTGAAATTTCGAAAATGTCTGAAATGACTACTGAAAAGCCAAAGCTTCTTAGACAGTCAAATGCCATCTTTGGAGATATCTGGCTTTCAAAAGTATGGCGATACCTTGCAAATATGCACCAACTTTCTATTGACCCTGTGCAAGAGTTGTTCCTTATAAAAACGAAGGAATCAAATGAATTGAAAAGGGTTTCTGACTCGTTTATTTGTGAGACAGACTTAGATGATTGTCACATAAAAACTTTGGCCTATTTTAAAATTTGGGTTCTGGATACGACGTTTTATGACAACCCATTACTAAAACCAGGAAAGGGGATTGTTCAAGAAGTCACTGATGAAGGAAAGAGTAAAGTTTTGGAAAGATGTATTACAAATGGAGTAGATTTATTTAACAATCAGAGCACTGATACAGAAAAGGAATGGTTTAAACAATTCTTACCATATAAAATACAAAAATCATTGATAACATCCTTACGAAGATTGAACATATTCAAGTGTTTTTCCAGTGCTCACACAGGTTGTTTTGATTACACATCCTTGGATCAATGTGACAGAGTGTACATTGGAAACAGAGATTTTCCAATTCAGTTTCCAACGAAAATGATTATGTCCGGAAACCAACTTGAAGAAAGACTTTTAATAGAGTTAAATGCCTCCAATTTTGATTTAAATGACTGTGTGCATAACTGGCTGGGAGAAAATGTTAAGCAACTTCTTAAAGCCTCTGATGAAGACAAACGCAAATTTTGTTTTTATGTGTTAGGGAAAAAATCAGAACTTAAAAATTGGGAGAAAATTCAAACACTCTTGAATAAAGTCAAATTTATAGGAAATGGAACAAAACAGCTTTACAGTGCACAAGATCTATATGATCGAAATGATAGCGTTCTTACGGAATTCTTTCTTGGAGAATCAAAATTTCCCGAAGAGCATGATATAGAAATGGCTCTTCTTTGCAACTTGACGTTCAAGAAATGTCAAAGTCCAGAGTTTATGCTAGATATCGTTCACACATGTCAAAATTTTGAAATGATTTCGATAGACTTGAAAGAAAGAAAATCCGGTGCATTGTTGCAAATCTTAAGACAGAATCCTCAGATCGTTGAATCTCTGTGCAAGAAAATTGAGAGATTCAAATTTGTGCCGTTTCAAGAAGAGAGGAACACAAACTATCCGAAATCAATGGACTGGTATGCAAATCCAGAAAAATTTGTTGCTTTTGAGATGATGTATAGTTCACAGAATATATTTATTATTGGATCAGTCCTCCCAACACCCCAAAAAGAATGGGAGGAGTTTATCGATAAATCAAAACAACCAGCACTGTCTGATGTGATCAAACATTTTCACAAAGTAGTTATGTGTTACAATGAGGAAGAACACACAAGTTATAGTTTTATGATGGAGAAAGTTTATCAGTATTTGGCAGGAAAAAAACTGAGCAATTTTGATAAGCTGCCGACTAGTTGCGTTTTTACTGAAAAAGGATTTTTGCCAGCCAGTAAAATTTACATAGAACACAAAAAATCAGATGTGGATTTGAAACCATATTACATTCCATTGCCAAAAGAATACGTTGCGTTGAGGACTTCGTTTGAAAAGTTTGGTTGCAAAAAGAGTCAATCAAGTGATCTACTTGTACAGTGTCTCATTGAAATAGAAAAATCTCATCAGAAGATAAACACCGAATCGGACAGCATTGAGGATATAATAAAGGTAGAACAAATTCTTAAAAAGTTGTCAGAGTTACCGAAAGAAGAGTTGGCTGGTATACAAAATAGAATCAAAGTGCCAATTCAAACGATGGATTCCGATAAATTGGAGTTCAGACTTGCTCAAGAATGTGCATATTCAGATTCTGGTTGGTTCAGTAGAACATTTACAGAGGAAGACAATGTATGCCTGATTCATTCGAAAATTGACAAAGGAATTGCTAAAAAAATTGGTGTAAAGTCATTGAAAAAGTTCACTTTATCTGACGCTGAAGAAATTTGTTCTGAATTTGGACAATCGGAGCCTCTTACACAGCGGTTGAATCGTCTTTTAGAAGAAGGATACACTGATGGTCTTTCTGTTCCAAAAGAACTCATTCAAAATGCAGATGATGCTGGTGCGTCCGAAGTATATTTTCTCTACGATGAGAGAGAAAACGAAGATGCTAAAAGTTGTCTTTTGGACTCTGGAATGGAAGAATGTCAAGGACCAGCCTTATGGGCATTCAACAATGCAGTTTTCACGTCAAGTGATTTTGAAAACATCCAGAAACTAAGTGGTGCAACAAAAAAGCAAGACACAACAAAAATAGGAAAATTTGGTTTAGGATTCAATGCAGTGTATAATTTGACAGATGTTCCCAGTTTTGTAAGTGGAACACACTTAGTGTATTTAGATCCGCACGGAAAATATTTAGGAGAAGCAATTGTAAATGAAAGAAGTCCAGGAATTAAGCTCAATCTGAAAAATCGTGTAATGCTTCACAAATTGGCAAATCAGTTTAAGCCTTATCAGAATGTGTTTGGATTTAGATCATCAATTTTCGCAGAAAACGAGATTTATGAAGGAACGTTGTTTAGATTTCCTCTACGAACAAAATCTCAATCAAGGACAAGCGAAATCAGTAGCAAAGAATACTCCCCGAAAGAAATGGAAAAACTAATGAAACAGTTCTGCAAAACTAGTGGAAATATGATCCTTTTCACACAACACGTAAAACGGATCAAAATATTTCATATCGGTAGAGACTGCATAAATCCCGACGAAGAAATGAAGTTGGTACTTACAATCAAGAAGGAAGAAAACTGTGGACAAACATCAAAAACGCGGGAACACAATATATTAAGGGTAGCTTCCAATCATTGCTCAGAAATGCATGCATCAAAATTTCTTGAAATATTCCGTACAAAGATAATTCTATCTAGTGAAGGCCACTCTTGGATCGATCAAACCTCACGATATCATGAGGAAACTAATTGGGTTATATCATGGGCACTTGGACGAAACAAATCCATGAAACTCTTCAAAGATAAAGAAAGTGACGGAGCGCTCCCTCTGTCAAGTGTAGGGATTCCAGTGGATGTAACTAACGGATTTCTCTCTCCTGTATTTCTTGGCATAAGGAAACCAGTTTTAGACAAGTTTGGATTCTATGATACAGGTCACTTATTTTGCTTTTTGCCACTACCAATAAAGAGCCCGTTTGCTTTCCATGTAAACGGAACTTTTGCTGTTTCCTCAGATCGCCAGCGACTTTTGACTAGGACTGAAGACGATAAAGAAAACACAAAGCAGTCTGTTTGGAATGATTCTCTGTTATCTGATGCAACACTAGAGGCCATTTTAGAGCTTATAATTGAAATGAACAATTCCACAGCAGATAACTATTTGGGGTATGAGTTGTGGCCAACAATGGGCGAAGATAAAATATGGAGATCATTACAGGCCGAGTTTTACAAAGCTGTGATACAGCGTGCGTTGCCCATATTCAAAACATATCATGGATACAAAAATTTTCAAGATTGCATCTTCCTTCATATGGAGATTAAGTCAGACAAGCATTTAAACAGAATTGCATTTAACATATTACAAGACTGTCCACTGGATGGAAAAACCATTACGGATATACCAGACGATATATACAAACATTTAGAGTCTTGTCATGAAGTATCTTTTCTTGAACACGTTGTTTCTTATGAGAAATTTATCACTAAATCTTTTTTGCCAAACATTTCAAAATATTCCGGAGATGACTACGACAAAATTGTTCTAAAAGCACTTCGTTCAAATAACAAGAACATTCTTTTGGCATTGGAAAAAAGCAATTGCATAACGACTAAACCAGGAAGTCGTCGTAAGTCTCCCAATGAATTAGTTCACCCGAGCTCTGCAATTTCGGGAATATTTTTAGCAGAAGATGAAAGATTTCCCTCAGATTTGTTTTGCAAAGACAAAGATTTAGATGTTCTTGTAAATCTTGGAATGATGAAAAATAAAATACCTTTTGACCTCTTGAAATCACAAACTATGCACGTAAGGAATTTGTCAACAGAATGCAACGAATGTGCTTTCCTTCGTTCGAAAAATATTGTACGTTATGCAAGATTTAACGTTCCAGAGGATTTGAAAAAGCAACTGTCCGAGATACCTTTTCTGCCCGTTAAGAAAAAGCCAGATAATTGGCCACCTATTCAGTGGGCAAATGATAACTTAACCCAGAAGAATATGAAATGCCCTGACCACAAAGATTCTGCAAGCAATGTTGAACTATTTGAAAAACCATGTGACTTATATTTCCCAGACCTTCTTAACTTAGTAGGCTGCTCTAAACCTCTGCTTGGGAGATATGACGAATTTGCATTCTATAGAGATGAGTTACAGATGCTTGGTTTAAAAAAAGAAAAAGATATTAAAGTGGATACCCTTATGTTTCAAATCAAAGAGCTGACAAAACCGCCAGAAAATGCTCAAATTAAAGAAGTTGAAGAAATGTGCAAAGAGTTTTATAATACAGTTTCCAAAAGACTGACAGATCCAGATATCGAAGACTTTGTAAATAATCAGCTATCGAACATGCCATGTATTTTGACGGAAACAACTTTTGTTTATCCAAAGCAAGTTATTTTTTCATTAATGCATGACTGTAGTCCGTTTTTGTATGGACTAAGACCCTGGTGTGTTAAACGCTTTGCTCTGTTAATGGAAAAATGTGGAGTAAGAAAGTCGTTTGAATCTTGTGACATCATTGAAGCCTTATTAAGCCTCAAACATCAGCACGACGGAGAACAGCTGTCTGAAGATACACTAAATTTGGTTTCTCGAATAACCAAACTTTTAGAAGACTGTGAGTCTATTCCGGTTGAAAATCTTTATCTTCCAGATACAAATGGGTTTTTTTGCCAAGTGAATGATTTGTGCATTGACGATTTTGATTGGATATTTACAACGGAATCAATGAAGTTCCTTAACACAACAATATCTCTGAAAGTAGCAAAATTGGTAGGTATCAAATCGAAAAGAGACCAAAGCATACTAAATGAATCTGAAGGTTTTGGTGATGAATTTGGTCAACACGAGGAATTGACAAATCGAATCAAACGCATTTTAGATGGGTATCCAGAAGCAAGCATACTGAAAGAACTTCTACAAAATGCGGATGACGCAGGAGCGACAGAGTTGCACTTTATTAAAGATTTCAGATCTCATGGAACTGAGCACATATTTAGTGATAATTGGAAAGAGTTGCAAGGCCCAGCCCTCTGTGTATATAATGATAGTGTATTTACTGAAAAGGACTTGATAGGTATTCAGAATTTAGGAATTGGCAGCAAGGGAGATGATCCCACATCTACAGGACAATATGGAGTTGGCTTCAATGTTGTTTATCATCTCACAGACGTACCATCATTTTTGACAAGAGATATTGAAAACAATTTGGATACGTTGTGTGTACTAGATCCGCATAGAAAGTACATTCCGTATGCCTCTTCTAAAAAACCAGGCAGAAAATTCCGCAATGCATCAGAAATGGTAGGGGGGAAATTTAAAGACATAATGCCTTGCTATTTATCAAAAAGCGACATTTGGAAGTCTTCACGTGGAACTCGTGGAACTCTTTTCAGATTTCCACTTCGTTGCAAAGCTGTTTCATTATTGTCAAATAGAATCACAAGTTGTGATGAAATGAATGATCTTTTAAATGTGATGAAAAATGAAATTGCTGAATGTCTTGTATTTCTGCACAATGTTAGAAAAGTATCCATTTCTACAGTAAAGGAGGATGGATCACTGGAAAGAGAATTCATCGTTACATCCGAAATTTCAAAAAGATCACGTGAGGAAAATCTACATACTTTCATCTGCAATGTTCGCGAAATCATGAAGAATGATCCTAGGTATGCATGCAGAGTGGACAGAAAAGAAATGAAATATTCTTTGAATCTTCATATAAATAACGAGTTTACGCAGGAATGGCTGGTTGTCACTGGGTTTGGCTTTGTGGATAAGACTTTAGTTCCCCCCCGAATTCAAAAGGCTTATGCTGAAAAACAGCTGGCGTTGTTACCTACGTCTGGTGTTGCGTTCAATTTAAAAAATAAAAGGATTATAAAGACTCCCAATGGCCAAAAATATGCTAGTGAGAAGTATGGGAACTTTCGAGCTTATTGCTTTTTGCCACTTCCTTTGCATACTGGCTTGCCAGTTCATGTAAACGGCCATTTTGCCCTAGATCATGAAGCACGCCGAAATGTTTGGTGGCCTGACGAAGACAACCAAGACTTAAAAGTGTGTTGGAACAGATGCTTAATTGAAAATGTAATTGTGCCAACTTACGTTTCAGTTCTTCAACACTTAAAAACGATTCTTTTTCCTAACAGTATATCAGGAAAGCCGTGGACATTGTTGGATAAATTTCACAGAGCATTTCCTTGCCTGAAGAATATAGAAGACAAAGTTTGGCAACATACAGCTAAAGCTTTATACATTCATATTTTTGAAAGCAGTTGTTTTGTTTTTCCTATAGTAAGGAGAGAATACGAAAAGTTGGAAATGACATCTGACGAACCGCAAGAAAAAGAAAAACAAACGATCCAACAACCTGAGTCGAAGAAAACAGAAATACAGAATCCCATTTTGAAAGAAGAACATTTGGAAATAAAATGGGTTTGTTTACAGTCTGGTGGTTTTCCAGCTTATTTTGACGAAATTAAGTACCAGTTAAAAAAAGACGAATTAAAACAGCAAAGTTACTATGGAATGTATGGACAAAGCTATCGTGAAATTATGAACTGGGCGTCAAGACATTCAGAATTTTTATCAGGTACCCTCAAAGACCTTGGAATGAAAATCATAGAATCACCGATGTGGATATTTGACAGCATGAAAGATTCAGGAACTAATGTACAGACTGTTTCTCCTAAAGAAGTTTTGCAATTTTTGAAATCGTACAGCTCAAACGAATTAGACAAATGTAACATTAAGAAAGTAAAAGTGCATGTAAGTGAGACAAGATTTGAAAGTATCGACGGAGTTTACTACATATTAGAATACTGTCTACTGGATAAGAAATTAACTTCTTTAGACTTTCAAAATGTTCCCCTTTTACTTTCAGAAGCCACACAAATTCATGAATTTGAAGAAAGAAAACAGGTTTTTCTTACATCAGTATCTGGTCTGTTACCCGTTTCTGCAAACAGTATCGCACATTCTTCACAATATAACATACTGCGAAGAGTTAAGCTGTTTCATCCATATGTGAAAAATCTACAAATTGCGGACTTTTCGGAACTCGTTATAGATAGTATTCCAAATGAGTTTTGCAAGGGGACAATTGAAAAGTGGGATAAAGAGTCATCAAGTTTACCCAATCAAATATGGATTAAACGTTTTTGGCTTTTTCTTGCAGAAAATCTTGCGGGCTTTGAAAGAGAGAGTCAAAATAGACAGACGGATCAAATTGATAACCCTCCCGTTGAACGACTTTGTAGCTATTTAAAAATGAATTTAGGAGCTTGCAGCTTTTTACCTGTTTCGCTAAATGGATCCTACAGACTTTTTCCTTTAAGTCAAGGGAAACATGTACTTAAAATGTTGCCAAAATCTGACTGCCATGAACAGTCAGCATTGACCAAGTTGAATGTACCTCTGTTGGATTGCGAATCTATGCTCTACTTCAAAGAAGAAAACTCTTATTCTGACTACCGCATTTCAAAAATAACAAACTCGTTGGTAGCTACTGTTGATAATGTTTTAGATATATTGGATTGTGTACATTTTAACAGAATGAGTCTTAACCTTGACGAGAGTGCTTGTGCAGTGATGGTTGACTTTTTTATAAGACATATTGAAAAAATCAAGAACAACGCGGTCTCCATAATGAAACTAAGATGTTTGCCTTTTTATTATGGTTTAGTTGACAGATTTACAACATTGTCAGAGAGAGAAATTTATGTGTTGCCAGATGAAATGCCCGATGAGGGTCTTAATGAATTTGCACAAAAAAGTGGAATCGTATTCAGAAGACAAAAAAGTCTACCAATGTACTTTTTCGAATACTTAGGCGTGATTACAAGGACAGCTACAGAATTATATGTCTATAACATTCTTCCAAATTTTAATCACATGCCAACTGAAGCAATTTCGAATCACTTGAAATATATCAAGGACATAATTATACCTCACTTAAAGCACTTTTCAAATAAGAAAAGTAAAAAGCATCTACCGGTTTTGGAAGAGTTATTGCGCAGTATTGCTTTCGTACCTGTAGAGCGTTACAGATAAGCATGTGCAAGTGAATTCTTTAATCCACACAAGGAAATGTTCAAAATAGAAAACCGACTTTGTCGTCCGTCTGAACTCCCTCCACCTCCATATGATGAACATGAATGGGAAGAGTTCTTGGTACATTGTGGAATGAAGAATGACGTGACCCTTGATATCTTTTTGGACTTCGCAAATCGTTTGGAAAGATTGGCAGACCTAGATGGAATAACTACAGTAGTAATTGAAAATTCAAAACGAATGGTTACAACACTCTTTTCTGATCCAAACTTGTCTGAAAGCTATTCCTTGCAGAGAATTCAAACTGCAAGATTTCTTACACCCCATAACATTCAACAAGTATTGCTTACTTTGGCTCCAAAACTTGAAAGACTAAAACAGCTTCTATGTTTCCGCGACGCCACATTGCCCTCAAATGAACTTTTAGTGTGGACAGTGATGGGAATGATTTCAGAAGACGTTTCAAATGTGATGAAGAAAGCTGATGTATGTGTTGCAGTTAAGAAATTTGGCCTGTTGGATGATCCACCTTTAAGATGTGTATTAGACCACACAGTGATTGTATGTAATGCTCTTAAAGGGCATTTTAAACGACTTTGCACAAAAAATCCTGAAATTGAATGGCTGGTTATAAGAATGATGAGTCAAATTTACATATTTTTGCAGAAAAGTCAAAATAACGGATTTGAACTTAATTTGGAAAACATACCATTTGTGTTAATCAAAGAGCAAAAACTTTTTGTTACACCAGAACATGTTGTTTTAGATATTAATTTGCATGAAGAAATACCTCCCTACTTGTGCAAGGCTTCTTTATATTTTGGACAGTTCCATTCCTTATTTGAAAAGAGTGGCGCAGGAAAATCCTTAAAATGTAGTCATTTAGCGAATGTGCTGTTTGAGATATGGACAAAGTCAAAGGGAGCAGTTTTGGAACCAAATGAAATGCATTCTTCGAGAAAAGCTGTTCAAATTTTGTTTTCCAAATTAAAAACAGAAAACGTTGTCGAATTAAATGTGTCAGTTCTCTACCTACCCAGCAAGAAAAACACTTTGATTCAAAGCAGTGAATTAGTTTTCATTGATGACAGACTGTTAGAGAGAAGAATTGGACATAACATGCCCGAAATGAATTTCTTCGTTGGCTTTAAAGAGTTGTGCATGGACTGTTATGATCCTGTATCTGAAATAAGTAGACTTCCACAGAAACATAGGCCTCATTTACTGTCAAAGGTTGTGATAGAACAGTTAGACTCAGAATGTAAAAAATGTACTGTTCCATCACCCTATGCAAAGAAATTACAAACATTTTTACATTGTCGGGAATTTCTTGCTGGTGTATGCAGACTTGTCCGGGATGAACAATACAAGAATGACAGAGTTTGTGGAGAAGAAGTAGAGTTAGAAATACAGAAGAAACTTCAATCTGTTGAAGTAAGATGTGTTGAACAACTAACGACTGTGATGACGTATAAGAGCAAAGTATTGCAAAATACTAGTAAGCAAAAGTCGATATTTTCAGAGACAGATACTGATGATATTGGAGAGTCGAAGTTAATCATTTACTTTGTAGAAACTGGAAATCCAAATGATAATTCATGGATAAAATTACAGGTTTCGATTGACTTAAATGATTATCTTGGAAAACCACTCAAAGAAAACCACATTCATCTTCCAGATATATTGAAATGTATAAATGAACCAAGTGCAATAGAAAGAGAATTGGATAATCATGGTATCTGTAGCATAGAAACAGAAAACCTGTCAAAACTTTTACCATTTATGCCTGAGCTTGGATCTGAAATTCCTATAGTTTTGCATCATCTTTTGGACAACTCCTGTACGTATATAGATCCAGGAGAGTATGTGGCTTATGAACTATTCGATCCTATCATTGACGAAGACGATGCTTGTGAGACTGAACCTGTATACATTTTAGCGAAAGTCCTTGAAACAAATGCCAGCAGAAATGAGAATCCAAATGCAGATGAATGGACTATAAGCTATCTATTGGACATTGGAAGCGATCAGCCAATCGAGGTTGTAGCATCAAAAGTGTATAAGTTCATTCGAAGCAACACTGATGATACTAATATGGATGTTGTAGATTGCGCAGTAGTGTTTAGTTGGAATTTTGATCGAGTTAAATGTTACATCAGAGATGTGTTGAAAAACGCATTTGCAAGAGGTGATCAGGAGTTTAGAAGAACTTTAAAACGTCTTCTGCTTCAGTATCATCCTGACAAACACTTGGATAACAAGGACTACTTTAATGAATTGACTTTATTTATTTACTTTGTGAAAAAAAGGTTGGAAAATGGTGAATCCGTTGATGATGCAGCAATATTTAACTTCAATAAAAGGGAAGAATTCCCACGATCACATTTTACAGAAAATGTTTATCAACGCGGAACAAGGCAAGGAAGACATCAGAGAAGTTATAGACAAAGTGATGATTATTTTAGCCAATTTTTTTCGAGAGGTTCTCAACCTGGACAAGCAAGAAGGTGGTATTGGCAAGCAGAAAATGACTTACAGGCCTCCACATCGGATAAAGACCAGCCTGGTGCATACAACTGGGCATGTTACAAAAGCCATCAGGTAAAACATATTTTTCGTTTTGTGCATTAAAGTGACATTGAATTTTTTTTTATTCACGAGCAATTTCGGGGGTTGTATTTATTGACATTTTAATATTGATTACGATATATATTTGTGTAATTATGATTGATATTTGTAAATTGAAAATATTTTAGGCTACTTTTATATCAATCATAGGCATAATGTATATTGTAAGCTTCTTTAATGGTATAAATATGATGATTTTAGATTTTCAACTTTTGATTTGTTATGTTTTTACGTAACTTTAGAGCATAGTGCTTTTAATTAAACTGTATTGTAATTAGGGTAACAATTTTTTGGGCGAGTGTTTAGTAAATTTCTTATCATGCATTTACTAGTCCAGTTACTCTCTGAAAGCATTTTATATTTCATTAATCTTAATTGTACAGCACCAAGTTTCTTTCCTATAAGAAAAAATAAAACCGTGGGGTTGTTGTGTTCTTAAAGTAAGAGTAAAGAAAGTCCGAAAGCCTGTTAGATGAATATATTTTTTTCTTTCTGCATAAGGAACAATTTCCTTTAATTGAGCTTTTTAATCATTCATATCAGTCTTGATATATATATATATATATATATATATATATATATATATATATATATATATGCCTGTTTACATGCTGAGACAATAAACTATATGTACATGTATCATCAAAGATAATAACATTTAATGATTAATATATATATATATATAACAGACTAAACAGATAAAATAAAAGATGTTTTGATAAAAATGATCTACTATGTTTTTGCTCTTACTACAATCGCGGTATTTTTTATGTTATCTGTAAAGTACATTTCTTAACTTGATTTTTTATAGTCTGCAGAAAAGGCATTGAAGGCGTTGCAGTATCAACTCGACGCAGACCAGGTTATCCAAACACACAGACTTCCGGCTCTAACGAGTTGTTTAAATGACTCTGAGTTGTCAATGCTTGCCATACGTTTGGAGGGAATAACGGGGAACTATTTCCAAATGCGGTACCCTGATGCCGTTCCTAGTGGAGATGGGATGAGAATACCTTCGGATTTGTACAATGCTGCCAAGGCTAAAGACGCCATTGAATTAGCGGGGGAAATTCTTCAACGTGTCAGATCTAAAATCCCGAACCTTTGAAAACAATCTGATTGTGACGGAACTGGTTAGAGTGGATGTTGAGTGATTTATGCGATGTATATAATAGATTTGTCTTTAATTTTTTCTTTGAAGTTTTATGTTTCGTAAAAAAAATCTATATTTTATGAGTGTGTGTGTGTATAATTTTGCAGAATTCATACGAAGAGAACCAGTACAACTTAGTTTTTCAATGTTGTATCAGTATATTTTATATAGTATCACTATGTTTAAATTCTTTTCATATATTGCAAATAATGTTGACTATACTGAAGGAGAAAAATACTTGTTATTTTATTTCTTTTTGTTAGTATAGCCCAAACCTTTTGATTTATTTATGTGTTTATTTGTTGTTTGTTTTCATTATTGCGCGCGAAGTCAAAAGGAAGGCGCATTTCGACATGTATATGTATATATTGGCTATATGTAAGAAAGCTGTTTTGTGTATTTTCATTTTCACTCCTATTGTATAAAGGATAGAACATTACCTAATTACTTACCTGTATATATTTATATTTTTGTACAATATTTTATTATGAAAGAAATAATTGCAGTATCGTTCGTTTTTTTCTGAAGTAAAAGTTATTAAGAAATTTAAACTTTAGGAATATACTGAAAAGTAGTTAAAACCTTTTAGAGAGTTATAAGAAGAGTACCTTTATTGACAACATCAATGAGTCATGGCGTCATTAAAATTATTTTATTTCACAAACATGGAAATGAATATACCATTTGTTTGTTTGACTTGAAAACACTAAACACATGTTTGCTCTTGTGCCATTTGGTATGTTTAAGATTTTATGAACACCAATGGTTATTTAATTGGACTTCGATCCTTACAATGGCCGAATGTGAAAAAATGTATGTTTTTGCATGTGTTAATTTTAAGAAGTGTGTGATATTTTTCCTTTTAATGGTGTCAAAAAAGGACAAGTATTGCATAATAATCAATATTACATGTATCTAGAATATGGGATAGCGAATATAAATAAAACCAATATAGTTACATGTACATGACATAATACTACTTAAACATTTAAGGGCTGATATGGACCCTATCAAATATAGGCCCTAGTACTAATTAAAATGCAAGTATTACGTTATTGTAGATGATATATGATTTACTGGTGGTTTAATGACAGGATTATAATTTATTTTGTTGTATTTTAGTAATTACATGCATTACTTATGTACTTTTGAGAATTGTAGTCTATGTTGCTAGATTTAAACTTAAACTTCGTTAACTTTTTTATTTTAGACATTGTTTTAGACGATCATGAATTTTACTTTATGTAAAAATTCTTGCGAAATATTGACTTGCAAAAAGTAATCAACAGAACTGTTATTCATTTAATCTAGATAAATTTTATTTTATTCTTTTCTGCTTTTAATAAACTGATTAAAGAATATATAATTTCTCTTACGTACGAAAACATAGCAAAACTGAATAATAATGATATTTTCCAAGGAGTCATAACAAATTACCGAATGCAATTCTGATGGACGATCAATATAAGGTGCTCACTGGCATATCGTAATTAAATAAAAGGTCAGAAACTTGGGTGGATTATGTTATCTTCTTACATTATGTTATTCTATTCTCTTACGCTGCGTAAGTTAAATGTGACTCGCTTCACCTTCATATTGTTTCTCAAATCAGCCGAACACTACTTGTTTATGAAAAATAGCATGAAATAAGATGTCAAGTAGGCAACAAAGTAAGTTTACATAATTATGCTTTTCAGAACTTTAAACTGGTAAATATTAACAAAAGCGTAAAGTGGCTTTGAACTCGTGATCTGCGTCTAAAAAGTCCAATACTTTAGCCACTGAGCTGTGACGATACTCAACAAAATCGATTAATACAAAAAAATTAACAGAATCTTCTGACGCAGTATCTTAGAAATTATTAGACTTGTTGTAGTGTGCTAACTTAAACCATTATTCGTATCATGTAGAAATGCAGGTTGGTCAAATTCTCTTAGGAAACAATTTCATTTACGTGCAGGATTATGTCGACACATCGTTATCAAAAACCCTGTCGCTCTCAAAATGATGCTGAAATTCTTATTTTTCATCGTCCGATTTATATTCAACACCGGTAAATTTAAGATTATATTAAGATTCTTTAATATAGAAAAAAAATTAGATTTACACATCTTAAACAATAATCAGGATTATTTGTTTTTATATCAAATAGTCTGTATCAATTTTGAGACACACTGTATATTCGGAAAAAACTCGGTACGAGCTAACCATTGGCTTATCCGGAAGCCCCTGCAAAAACCCCATAGTTTTCTTCAAATTTTGGCAAGGAGCACGTGTTGCCTTTTTAAAGCAGTTTTACACATTTTTATACATATTTGCCTTGCAACTCCCAGCAAGTGTTGGAAAGAATCCACCGTTCGCGATGCCGCCAAAACGCAAAGCAGTGCCAGCAAAGCGTAAAGCACCCACAGGGACTCCAGCCCGAGCACCAGGGAGAAAAGTTCCCCGCCATTGCAGAACAGGCACAGGCCCCGCTGCGGACCCGCCACAGGCCCCAGTGGAGGTTTTACCACCACCCCAGGCTCGGGCTCAAGACCAGTTCCCCCCAGTGGTTCACCCCGAAGTCAACAACAACTCGAGTGAGTGCGAATTTGTACAACATTTAGTAGGCTTGCCATATCAACAGACATCTGCCTCAGACGGCATTGCCTCTCACGTACCATTAAAGTTAAAATTAAAAATCTGGGAGGGGGAATTTCTTGATATGTCTCTGTTGCTAAAGTCGGCCACCGAATTGGAAGATTTTGATTCTCAAGGCGAAGTACAGTTTTAAAATGGCCGCCTCTGTGTAGTTAAACGTAAACAAAACTCACAGTTAAGTATTGAAAAGTGGACATCCGCTTTCATGATATATATAAGCATTATGTTTGAACACAACCCTGCTTTAGCACAACAAATGCTTAAATATCTGCGCGATATCAGAATAGCTGCTAGTCGTTCACATTACTGGTACAAATACGACGAACAATTCCGTCTGCGCAAGGTGTCCAACCCAGCTATGTCTTAGGGTGATATACATAATGAATTCTGGCTTCTTTATGTCACAAATCAATCAACCAATTTCATGTCACAGCAAGGTTCTGATTCTCATTTTCAACAACACAACAAACCTATAACACATGGGTCTTCTCCAATCCCAACACAAGCTGATGTTAAACAAACCTGCAATACTTAAAATAGATGCCGCTTCCCTAGATGCCGCTTCAACCATGCTTGCAGCCATTGCGGAGGAAAACACCCCAGAGTTACTTGTGCACGAAAATAAACATTTGTATATATTAGGACACACTCCCATAAAAATTCAGGCACTACAAAAACACTCACAGGGTTATGAACATTCAAAATTCTTGCTCAATGGTTTCAATTTTGGTTTCAGGCTTCAATATCTGGGTCGTAGGAAAGCTCGAATAAGTAAAAATTTACCAAGTTTGTATAAACATTTGCCCATAGCATTTGAAAAAATCAACAAAGAGTTACAACTCAACAGAGTAGCTGGTCCCTTTCCACAACCCCCTTTTGTAAATCTTCAAGTTTCCCCCCTTGGGCTTGTACCAAAGAAGGATGGGGATATGCGCCTCATACATCATTTATCATATCCTAACGAGGATTCCATAAATTGTTTCATTGATCCCACTGCATGCTCTGTCAAATATTCCAGTATCGACGAAGCAGCAGACATGATTTCAAAGTTAGGGGAGGGCTCTCTTATGGCCAAGTCAGATATAAAGTCCGCATTTAAACTCTTACCTATCGCTCCAGGTGATTTCGACTTGTTGGGTTTCCAGTTAGAAGGTTACTTTTATTTTGACAAAATGGTCCCATTTGGTTCGTCGATAAGTTGTGCACTGTGGGAAAAATTTGCTCTTTTTCTTGCATTGGCTCACTCAACAACACACAGGCAACATCCATATTTTACACTACCTGGATGATTTTCTCTTCTGCGGACCTAGACAGGATGTGGTCTGTCAAAATACACTTGACAAGTTCAAGTCACTCTGCCAAGAACTGGGGGTTCCTATTGCTTTAGAAAAAACTGTAGAACCAACTACAAATCTTATTTTTCTCGGCATTACTTTCGACACCAATGACATGACCATGTCTCTGCCATCAGACAAATTACACAAGTTAAAGTCAGTTATCAATTCCTTTCTATCAGCAAAATAAGTTACTCTTCAAGAACTCCAATCACTCATAGGATTACTCAATTTTGCTTGTAAGGTGGTAGCTCCCGGACGTGCCTTCTGCAGACGCCTCATAAATGCAACTATTGGAATTTCAAAACCCCATCACAGAATCAGGCTTAACAACAATATCAAGCAAGACTTGCGCATTTGGCAAATTTTCCTTCAATCTTATAATGGTGTTTCTGTTATACGAACCCAATTTTTGGATAGTCAATCCATACAGCTCTTCACAGACAGTGCAGGGGGTCAGAATGGGGGTTTTGGTATCTATTTCGGTGGTAGGTGGGTACATGGAACATGGCCTCACTCTTGGTTTTTACAGGGTCTTACCAGGGATATGACTCTTCTTGAAATTTTTCCAGTCCTAGTAACAATTACCATATGGCACCAGAGTCTACAAAACTCTAGAATCCTTTTTCACATCGACAACACTGCAGTAGTTCAGGTGCTCAATACACTAACTTCCAAGTCCGATAGGGTCATGTATGTGGTTAGAAAACTTGTTCTTCTGTTACTAAGACACAATATTCAAATCAAAGCAACCTATATACACACAAAAGCAAATTGCATTGCAGATGCCTTATCTCGTTCACGGTGGGCCAGATTCCGAAGTCTTGCACCGGAGGCGGACCATTGGCCCACCCCTCTACCACCTCACATTTGGAACATTTGGAGCAAGAGGCATCGAGACTTCTGTACAGATCTTTGGCCCCAAACACCCACCAGTCTTATAACACCGCTTTAGCAAAGCTCAATCAGTTTAGGGCACAGTATGACTTGGCCCAAATCTGGCCTGTACCTACAAACCAACTCGTACATTTCATTGCTTATTTATCAATCAACAATTTATCATACAGAACTATATGTCTATATATAAGTGCAATGTCCAACCATCACAAAATTTTGGGTGCTTTAGACAACACTAGGCATTTCATAGTTACCAAGTCTCTCGAGGGTGTCCGGCGGTCAGTCGGTGTCAACAAGGACATTCGACTCCCCATTTCAATCCAATTATTTACAAAAATTATCCATTCCCTCAAATCAGTATGCCGCTCACCCTATGAGTCATTACTTTTTGCGGCAAAATACACTGTTACCTTTTTTGGCTTGTTACGAGTAAGCGAAGTTCTTGCATTGCAAGCAAATCACATTTCTCAAAATCAGTTGGGTCAGTTTTTCATTACTATCAGCTCATTTAAGACCGACCAAACAGGCAGGAGCTTGATTGTGCAAATTCAACAGCTACCTCAAACTCATTTCTGTCCATCATCAACAATCACTCCATTCCTCCAAGCTAGACCCCCGAGAAAACCCACTTTATTTGTTCACATTGATGGCTCACCAGTTACACGTTCCCAATTTCAGGCAGTTTTGGACAAGTCACTCTCTTTTTTACAGGTTAGATTTATCAGCCTGGATTGTGGGGTCCTCAATCCCCTATTGGGCTGAAATTGCAGCAGCGGATAGACCGGGGGGGGGGACCTTAACCTGCAACCACCTGTAACCATTCAGTGGAAAGGTATCCGTGGACTACAATGGGAAGATTTCGACAAGACGGTAACATCAATGTCAAAATACCAGACTCCACCAGATTTCTTCATCATTCACCTCGGTTCAAATGACCTAACCAAAGATCAAATGACTTCTAAATTGTTTTCTGAAAATGCACAATGTTCATTGTATAGATTGCATGCTTTATGGCCAAAAACAACCCTCATCTGGTCTGCCATCCTACCTAGAAGATATTGGCATTTTGCCCCTTTGGGTCTGGGAAACAAAATCAATAAAAAGCGGGTCAGAATTAACAAGTGCATGAAAAATTTCATGGCTGACCAGGTAGGGGGTTGTTACATCGGCCATGACCACAACATCAAGGCAACCGAGCTTGAGTTGTTTCGATCAGATGGTACACACCTGTCGAACACTGGTAACAACATATATCTCAACAATATTCAATGCGCTCTACAATATTTCATTGATGGACAAGGGAACCAGTATCCAGTGGTTAACTAAAACGCAACTGTTCACAATCCCATGCATTCACATATGTACAATTTTTATGTTAGTATTCAGAAAGTTCTGATGCTTGCCTTGCGCCCATGATAGGACCAATGTTTTGGCCCAAAATTTTATTTTACTTCAAAGCATAATGTGCTGCCATACTTGGTATTGGCCTTTGTTTCATGCGCTTTTAATTTCATATACAACCTAAGGCAAATATAAATATTAACCGTCTCTGACAATTTTGTTTCTTTATTTACCAGCATCCACACAAATTATTGCATGTATATGTATTAGTTTTACATATATAATATCAATTTTATCAAGGGTTTTGTGGGGGACATTGTCCCAATGTCTGTGGCAGGACTGGGGAGTCCGCAGTGGTATGTGTTGACACTTTCTGCTCCAAAACCTGGGGGTGTCTCCCCCCACTTGCTTTCAAAGCTAGGGGATAGTATATAAATTAAATCATTCAATATGGTTTATAAAAGGCAAAGTTATTACAGTTAACTGCGCCATGTGGTTACAATGTAAAATTGGGTTTATTGTATAGTGGAGCCTACACTGGGTATAGGTGGGGCCACATCCACCTCACTCCAGTGAGGGGATGCTACAGGCTGGTGCATGTAATAATTGGTTGATAAAGTAGCCTTTGTCATGCAAAGTTCTAAACCAGGTAGCACTGCAGGAGACAGGGTGAGAAGGGCAGGTCTCACTACCCTCCTTAGAACACTGGGGATCGTTCAGGTTCGGGCACTGATGTTTCATACTCGGGCCCACAGTGTGTCCCTACATGGGTAGTTAAACTGGCACACTGGTCGGCTCCCCAGTTACCCCACAAAAATCATTATGCGGCCAACATCCACCAATTGTTTGTAATAGCGGAGTAATAAATATTTCTCATACTATTTATTGTTAAGTTCTATTTCATTATTCCCGAATGTCGCCAGGCTCTGTGTCTTTCAAGCGAATATAATGTATAGTGCTGGGTTAGCTTGGTGAATTCAATAATTAATCAGGATTATTTGTTTTTATATCAAATAGTCTGTATTAATTTTGAGACACACTGTATATTCGGAAAAAACTCGGTACGAGCTAACCATTGGCTTATCCGGAAGCCCCTGCAAAAACCCCATAGTTTTCTTCAAATTTTGGCACCCACCCCCCCCCCCCCAGCCCCCAATTTTGTTTAACTATTTAAAACTTAAATATTGATATCTATATTTGTGCTTTTGGTTTCTTTCTCGTTTTTCTTTTCTTTATTTTGACAGGTCATTGAGTAGCAAATTGAGAGCAGACTGGAAATCCGCTAGTAGACCAGAAAAAACAGCAAGACAGGATGACAAGCAGCTCGGTGTCATCTGGACTCGTGTTCAACAGTTTATCTTTTTTCAATAGACTTTAATTTTTATTACTTGTACATGGACCTTTTTCTTGTCGCATCACAATTTTAGGGGGGATGGGGACGGGGGAGTCCGCAGTGGTATGTGTTGACACTTTCTGCTCCAAAACCTGGGGGTGTCTCCCCCCACTTGCTTTCAAAGCTAGGGGATAGTATATAAATTAAATCATTCAATATGGTTTATAAAAGGCAAAGTTATTACAGTTAACTGCGCCATGTGGTTACAATGTAAAATTGGGTTTATTGTATAGTGGGGCCTACACTGGGTATAGGTGGGGCCACATCCACCTCACTCCAGTGAGGGGATGCTACAGGCTGGTGCATGTAATAATTGGTTGATAAAGTAGCCTTTGTCATGCAAAGTTCTAAACCAGGTAGCACTGCAGGAGACAGGGTGAGAAGGGCAGGTCTCACTACCCTCCTTAGAACACTGGGGATCGTTCAGGTTCGGGCACTGATGTTTCATACTCGGGCCCACAGTGTGTCCCTACATGGGTAGTTAAACTGGCACACTGGTCGGCTCCCCAGTTACCCCACAAAAAATCATTATGCGGCCAACATCCACCAATTGTTTGTAATAGCGGAGTAATAAATATTTCTCATACTATTTATTGTTAAGTTCTATTTCATTATTCCCGAATGTCGCCAGGCTCTGTGTCTTTCAAGCGAATATAATGTATAGTGCTGGGTTAGCTTGGTGAATTCAATAATTAATCAGGATTATTTGTTTTTATATCAAATAGTCTGTATTAATTTTGAGACACACTGTATATTCGGAAAAAACTCGGTACGAGCTAACCATTGGCTTATCCGGAAGCCCCTGCAAAAACCCCATAGTTTTCTTCAAATTTTGGCACCCACCCCCCCCCCCCCCCAGCCCCCAATTTTTTTTAACTATTTAAAACTTAAATATTGATATCTATATTTGTGCTTTTGGTTTCTTTCTCGTTTTTCTTTTCTTTATTTTGACAGGTCATTGAGTAGCAAATTGAGAGCAGACTGGAAATCCGCTAGTAGACCAGAAAAAACAGCAAGACAGGATGACAAGCAGCTCGGTGTCATCTGGACTCGTGTTCAACAGTTTATCTTTTTTCAATAGACTTTAATTTTTATTACTTGTACATGGACATTTTTCTTGTCGCATCACAATTTTAGGGGGGATGGGGACGGGGGAGTCCGCAGTGGTATGTGTTGACACTTTCTGCTCCAAAACCTGGGGGTGTCTCCCCCCACTTGCTTTCAAAGCTAGGGGATAGTATATAAATTAAATCATTCAATATGGTTTATAAAAGGCAAAGTTATTACAGTTAACTGCGCCATGTGGTTACAATGTAAAATTGGGTTTATTGTATAGTGGGGCCTACACTGGGTATAGGTGGGGCCACATCCACCTCACTCCAGTGAGGGGATGCTACAGGCTGGTGCATGTAATAATTGGTTGATAAAGTAGCCTTTGTCATGCAAAGTTCTAAACCAGGTAGCACTGCAGGAGACAGGGTGAGAAGGGCAGGTCTCACTACCCTCCTTAGAACACTGGGGATCGTTCAGGTTCGGGCACTGATGTTTCATACTCGGGCCTACAGTGTGTCCCTACATGGGTAGTTAAACTGGCACACTGGTCGGCTCCCCAGTTACCCCACAAAAATCATTATGCGGCCAACATCCACCAATTGTTTGTAATAGCGGAGTAATAAATATTTCTCATACTATTTATTGTTAAGTTCTATTTCATTATTCCCGAATGTCGCCAGGCTCTGTGTCTTTCAAGCGAATATAATGTATAGTGCTGGGTTAGCTTGGTGAATTCAATAATTAATCAGGATTATTTGTTTTTATATCAAATAGTCTGTATTAATTTTGAGACACACTGTATATTCGGAAAAAACTCGGTACGAGCTAACCATTGGCTTATCCGGAAGCCCCTGCAAAAACCCCATAGTTTTCTTCAAATTTTGGCACCCACCCCCCCCCCCCAATTTTTTTTAACTATTTAAAACTTAAATATTGATATCTATATTTGTGCTTTTGGTTTCTTTCTCGTTTTTCTTTTCTTTATTTTGACAGGTCATTGAGTAGCAAATTGAGAGCAGACTGGAAATCCGCTAGTAGACCAGAAAAAACAGCAAGACAGGATGACAAGCAGCTCGGTGTCATCTGGACTCGTGTTCAACAGTTTATCTTTTTTCAATAGACTTTAATTTTTATTACTTGTACATGGACCTTTTTCTTGTCGCATCACAATTTTAGGGGGGATGGGGACGGGGGAGTCCGCAGTGGTATGTGTTGACACTTTCTGCTCCAAAACCTGGGGGTGTCTCCCCCCACTTGCTTTCAAAGCTAGGGGATAGTATATAAATTAAATCATTCAATATGGTTTATAAAAGGCAAAGTTATTACAGTTAACTGCGCCATGTGGTTACAATGTAAAATTGGGTTTATTGTATAGTGGGGCCTACACTGGGTATAGGTGGGGCCATATCCACCTCACTCCAGTGAGGGGATGCTACAGGCTGGTGCATGTAATAATTGGTTGATAAAGTAGCCTTTGTCATGCAAAGTTCTAAACCAGGTAGCACTGCAGGAGACAGGGTGAGAAGGGCAGGTCTCACTTCCCTCCTTAGAACGCTGGGGATCGTTCAGGTTCGGGCACTGATGTTTCATACTCGGGCCCACAGTGTGTCCCTACATGGGTAGTTAAACTGGCACACTGGTCGGCTCCCCAGTTACCCCACAAAAAATCATTATGCGGCCAACATCCACCAATTGTTTGTAATAGCGGAGTAATAAATATTTCTCATACTATTTATTGTTAAGTTCTATTTCATTATTCCCGAATGTTGCCAGGCTCTGTGTCTTTCAAGAATATAATGTATAGTGCTGGGTTAGCTTGGTGAATTCAATAATTAATGAAATCCAATCGCAAAGTTTACAAATGCTAACATTTTTAGACAATTGCAAACAGGATACCTATCGATATTGATGTGAATAAAAGTACATTAAAATAAAAATACATTCACCATTTTAAAATGTTCAAATTTTACAATATTTAACCCAAAAGATGTTTAAAAAACTTTTTTTTAAGAAGGAAATTATTATTTAGAAAACAATTATAATGAACAACCAGCGTTATTCGAACTCGATATAGTCAGTCTGCTTATTTTGATTCTGCGCTTTTAAAGCTATTGACTTGCACACCAAGTAAACAGGTAAGCAACCTGATAGGAACTCAAAAGTATTTTTGTTTACGCACCATTTATGATAAGATGCCATTTTTGCATGGTTGAGAAGGCATTTCTCACCTTTTGTAGCATGCACGTATCTAAGGGTAAGGGGTGCCAGGATTATGCTTTCTATGATTTTTTGTGGGGTTTTTGTCTTTATTATATATTTATCACCATTATCAATCTTTGATCTTTTCTGTAATATTAAGATTATCGGCGAAGATGGTTTTTATTCAATATTTCACTTTAAGAAGAAAAAATACCGTTTCAATATACGTAACTAAAATATAAATCAAAATTTTTTTTTCGATGACTAAAAAACCCAATGCTTAATTAAAAATTAAAGAATATTTTATCAAATCTTTTTGTTAGTTGGCACTACACTCTGCTTATAATGTAACTTGTTATCAATATTTACCTCCTTTTTTTCAAGACACCCGAAAAAGCTTGAATTAGATATTATTTACATTCCATATATTTTTAGCTGGTAAAGTGTGTTGAAAGTTGCGGCAGTTATAACACTGTAATGCACACAGGGTAATCAAAGGTTAAAATGATGAGTTTTATTATGATGTCACAAACATTGAACGCTGTAAACTGCAACGTCACAAGAGAAAATCAAAAGTTCACGCTTGTGGCTGTTACTGTGACTCTTCTATTAATATGAACTTACCCTAAGGATAAGATAGGAATTTTAAGGTATAAATCACATTAACAGATCTAGACACGGTATTAAATTAAAAACAAATGTAAATATAAGCTTTAAATCATGATTTTCTGAAGTATCGCTGCAGTTATGAGACTGTATATACTTTCAAAAATCATGATTCAATGCTATAATAAAAAACTTTTCATCAAATTATTTAACACAAGAATTTTGATTTCACGTAAAATAAAAAAAAAAACTTGTGATTTATGCGGGATTTAAGGGAACTAGCAGTGCATAAAAAAATCCTAAATAACACGGGCTTTATTAAAAAAATTCTGTAACAATCGATATCAAATTCATAGCTGGCATGAAACAACACAAAATAAAACATTTTATGCTTATTTGGATCGTTTTATTAATTAATATTTTTTTTTAAAAGTTATTTCAATAACTGATATTTTCAGTTTCCTCAATCGGCACCTTGAAGCTTTCTTAAAATGGCTATATGGGTATCTACGGGTAGCCTGTGTATGCTCTTGGAGGTCGAACAAGACAAGGATGGAACGATGTTTACAATTACAGTACTTACTATATGTATTATACACGAATTAAGGTACTTCACTACACCTAGACTTATACTTTTTAAGACACTACGTCACAAGATGGCGATTTAAATGTTTTGCTAAACTGTTTGTATCAATCAATTCAGATGCATACCGTCATAGCCCAGTGGTTCAAGTATCAGGCTTGTGAACTGCAGATCATTAGTTCGAATCCGCCTGTGGCTTTTGTTCATGTTTACTGAATGAAATTTTTAGAATATCATTTTTATCCAAAATTACACATTTTTTCGCCTATTTGACATATATACTTCTTATCTACCATACCCTCTATCATAATTAATTAATTTTCTGCTGATTTGAGAAAATATTTGAAGGTACAATGTATAGTGAAGTATCTTAAAGTTGATTTCAAATTTACTAAACTATGCATTAAAAACCACTATTTGATATTTAATTTTTTTTCATTCGCAGACAGGTTGTCTAACTGGATTGTTTCGATTTCAGTCTTTAATGCTGACACGAATTCATAAAAGCATTTGCTCGCCATATTTAGTTTCGATCGCTCCTCTACTGCCACTGGGGTATATATACTGGTTGAGAAAGTTACGGTCGGTTGCATTCCGATCGAGGCATTCACGTTGCACGGACTTCTAAATGCATGAACTACACATTATAGCAAAATGTAGTAATAAAGAAAACAACAATCAATGAAATACAAACTATATTTATTCTTTGAAAAGCTGCCAAATGTACCCGTATTATTTTGCACAGACTGTGCTGCCTTACTTCGCATGCACACGTGTGTCGTTCATACAGAGTGCAAAACGTCTGCATCTTCTTGAAAACCCCGGCGGCACTACATCCAACACGATAGCTTATTGATAGTAAATCGAAGAAAAATGTTTCCATCCCTTCCTACAAAAACTCTTCGTTTCTAAAATCGATAATTGCTCGATCTGCCACAGTGTGTGGTTTGCGCATGTCCGATGTTATAACACAGGAAAACGGTCTACAATATTTGAGGAATTTTTGAAATATCTGCGCCTGGATTTCAGTCTGTCTTGTTTCGTCGTTTATTTGATATATCTTGCCAGTGCAGTGGTTGTCATATTACTTTTGTTCAAAACGCTTTACTTCACGTCTTTTCGTCCAAGGTAACGTGTTTGGATATATGAAATTCCTGAATGCGGTGAAGCATGAATAACGCTCTCGGCCTTATATAGTGGGTGTGTAGCGATGAGCAGGACAATAGAAATCGACAACTACATGTAATATGGCGGTAGTCGAAGATAAAAGGGAAATAATGCGTCGGTTGACAATGGCTTTCTCGCGGTGTCAATTTCAACTCTTACCCTCCCAAACAGGCACTATTTAAATAATAATCTATTGCACATGCATGAGAAAAAGAGTATTCCTTTTTCAGTGGAAACCCTTACATCAATATTCATTGATTTCTTAATTTCTCAAGTCGTTTCATTTATAATAAAAAATATTCTAAAAATGCCTTGTGATGCATTAAATGTTTTAAGGAAATCATACACGACATAATTTATCAAATTATTTGAAAATTTATATATAAAAAAAAATACAAAAAATGTTTGACTTTTTGATTCTGAAGAAATTTTCGACCTACGCCTGGCATTGGACGTTTAAAAAAGTTATATTTACAACCATTCGGTATTTTTTTTTTATTTTAAAGTATTCTTATTCAATGGTTTTCGAGGGGTGTCAATTTCAGCTCTAACCCTCCCAAACAGGCACTATTTGTTTTATTATACTGAATGTCTTACTTGTAAAGAAAACAATACGGAATAACGTGAATTCTATGGCGAACCGTATGCGCATAATTTACGGGCATGTGACAATTCGTTGTGTTACCCGTTGCCAAGTGTGTTGCTAACGCTGAGGGTAATAGAACGGATTATCAACTGCGTCTTAACCAATCAGATTTCAGTATTTAACATGAAAGTATAATAACATGAATTGTCAAACTTCTCTTTCTATATGACATCTATCTTAGTACATGGATTAACTACATGCATTATGTTTTTGTCGAATTTGGAAGAAATCGGTGATAAATAAGTCCCCTTTCTTTATGCCATATGGCAACCAAATTATGTGCACAGATAGAATTGAACAAAGAATATTCAAAGTTTTCTAAAATTGATAACTAAATTGATCAGGGATTGAAGTATCAGGACGGGTCAATATTGATCATGTAATGGAATGCTTTGATTAATTAGAAATTCTCCTTCTCCTTGCCAGTATTCCTAACAATATTTTCCCATTGTATGCATGTGGCTATCTTTCTGATAAAATGTTTTTCTTACCAAGAAACCTAGGTATCGCGAGAAATTTCTAATATTTAGTAGATCTAGAAGTCTACCGAAGAATGTACTTAGGATATGGAAACATTTTGTTTTTTTGTCTTAGACAAAATTTAAAAGAAACGAAAATGTTTTTCTTGAATACACCTGACTGCTTTTTTATTATTATTAGTCGATGTATGCCTTTTGTCGTTAAAAAAAAAATTTGGATTCTTTCTGTAAACTTTATATACTTTTTGCATGTAGCATATGTAGATGAAGGAACCATTATTTATGAAATATATGACAAACACGCAAATGCGCCTTGAAAGGTGTGTAAACAATGTAATCCCTAATGCAACTTTCAAAAACCATCTTCATATTTTGCATACATGTATATGGACATTGGTACACGAATGTAGAATTTCATTGTTTAGAAAACTGTACTTCATTTGGGCGTGTTTATGGTCCAGAGGGGTTCTATGGTAAAGGTGGGACCATTTGTTATACAATCCATAGATTTTAAAATAATATTATCTTCTACATTGAATGTTGAAAGCAAAGAGCGTGCTTGCTTTAGTTAAACTAGGTTCCTTCTACCAAAAAAATAAAACACCATGCATTTCCCTAGCTTAGGAATTGGAGTATTAGGTCAGGGCCATATCGATTGTATTCTGTAGGTGTAAATGTTTAAACTGTTTAAAGTTTTCCTCGTCTATTTAAAAACAAATCATTTTTCCATATTTCTTTTTTAATATATTATTTCAAAATGCTTGCATTACCAGTACCAGGAAACGGGAAATCATATCGTAGACACCACGTGACAATCGTTATTTACGTGGTATTTAAAAGGTTTATATTCTGCTTTCGTCAGATAAAGAAGACCCTAAAGACATGCAAGTTGAAGATCTTTCAATTTGGTTTAACAAGGTAAGAAAAGATCTAATAATGTGCGTTCCTTATTTTAAATTCATTTTATATTTGTTCGTCGTTGTGCATCGTTTATAGTTTGTTATTTGCAGACTGTTTATCAATTTTAGACAGTTGTCCGAAGCTATTTGACAAAACCTGATAATTTTTTTATATTATGCACCTGTGTAATAACGGCATGAATTGTAAAATCCATGATCCAGTTCTAGAATGTCATGCATGCTTATGAAAAGGAGATGGGGGAATAAGATGGCGCAAATGCCCATTCGGTTTAGTAGTGAAATACATTTTAAAATTATTTTCCCCCAATTAGATCTTTTCAAATATATTATGATACAAGTTTGCAAAAGCAAAATTTCTACCTATAGTCTGTTTTTAATATATTTAACAAAAAATAAGAAAAAAAATATTGTCGGAAATTTTGGTGGTATCGAACCAATACCATAAAAACCCTAGATATATAAGGTTAGCTTATGTCAGGTACTCTAACCACTGAGCCATTTCAGACACAAAAAAGTGGTCTCTTTAAATATTATGTGTGACTTTGGCCACGAACTACCGAACTTGTATTATTTTTTTCAAAAAGTTCAATTGTTGGGATACAAAATGATATTTTTAATGTAGAGTGGGTCATCTCTCCACGTTTTTGTTGATCGAAATCGGTTTGTTTTTCAATAGACTATAATTAGACTATGAGAACAATATGGAGCACAGACCCACTCTATAAAAGAAAATGCCTTATAGTTCTAAAAAATGACAGTGTTTGCAGGTTTTGATACGTATACTCCTGTTTGAGTCAACATATTCCAAGTATTGAACATACCTATAGGTTAAAAATCAATGGTTTGTTAAATATATATTGTTTTAAATGATTTTAAAAAATAACCATCAGATTTATTGATACCTTAATTTTTCAGTAGCATGTCGGATGGTGTATGGGCATTTTACATGCCTTATCCATCCATCTTCTTTTGGGTAAAATTGAAGCAAATCTTTAACAAAAATTGTGAAATTTATTCTCGGGATTGCTAGTTAACTTCAATCTTAATCAAAATGAATAGAAATAACTTGCAAAATACATAATAATTTCTTTCAAAGTACCTTGCTAAAGTTGGGGGACAAAGTAAATGAGATATTTTTAGGTATATGAATTTTTTTCTTTCTTGTTCATGTAATTTTTTCGTATTTATATACGGTATAATCAGATTATAAAAATGCTAGTACTCTGCACAATTCGGCATACAAGTAGAAACAAGAAACAAATCACTTTAGATAAAGTTTCTCCAAGTTTAAAGTTGGTCTCTTATGTAAATAAAATTTATCTACTACAATATTCCAAAAAAACTAGAAAGATAACCAAGGTGCCGTGCTCACTTGAACGTGCTCTTTACATTATTGATTCGGACTCCACCGGCGTTTGATAAATTATCTCTCTATTCTAAACACATAATTCAATTTAAGATAAGAATTTTTATGTCCTCCATTTATCTTATGCTAAAATGTGTGGAAACCAGTTCCATCTTGGTCCTGCAGCTTTGTAAATTTTTACTCCTTTAAACACTACAAGTCATGATTTGATGAATATTGTCATTTATTAATGACGAAGATAAACAACTAACTACAAATAAACTACCTTAACTACTAGGGAGATCCCAGATAAACATAAAGAGACTTATTAAGCGCCTAATTTCAAACAGGCAGTGGGATCTCCCTAAAGACTAAGTAAGAAATAATTATCATTGATGAATACACATTAAGAAGATGGGAGATCCCAAGATAACATATATCCAAACTAGTCTACAACAATGGCAGGTGCCGTGCTCACTTGAACGTGCTCTTAACATTATTGATTCGGACAACACCGGCTTGATAAATTATCTTTCTATTCTAAACACATAATTCAATTTAAGATAAGAATTTTGAATTGAATGGCACTCATAGATCGACCAGGATTTTGAGTGAAGATTATATAATAACTATAAGATTAATCTAAAAAAAAATACACGACCATCCACATCAAATTTGTGCTTACACATTAAATTTCTGCTACTGTAGAGTAACTGATGGGTGTAAGTTGGCATTTTAGTTTGATGACTAAAGACTTCCGTGACTTTTTTATGTGTGATGTTTATTAACTTTTTTAATTTCACATTAATTTATTTATATTTCATTGTTCAGTCGAACTATAAACCATTAAAGGATTGACTGAATAACTATTTTTATTCATCAAGAAATGAATCAAAAAACCGCATCGCAAATAGTTTGCGATGCGGTTTTTAGGTTCATTTCTCGATGAGCAAAAAATATTGTTAATGCTTATAATTCTTTTTTGAATACAAATAATGTTTAATTAAGCTAAATTTATCGTAAATAACAAGAATCAACAAGATACAAACAAGTAAATGTTATTAACACCGCTGGGCCCTGCACTGCGATTACTCACTGACGCCAAGTTGGACAATGTTTTATGATTGCGATTTTTTGATTACTTGTGCATTTCCTGGCATTACTACTGATAGATCCTTCTTTTCTATGCCCGCTCATAAACATGGTATGGCGGAGTTCTACCCTCCTCACAAAGTGCCTCTGAGGCAGTATGCCATGTACCTTTGTTTACATTTTGCAATCCTAGGTATGTTGCACATAAATTTTGAAAACTGGTATTTTTTTAACTGGTGTTTCTGAATAGCAGATATCCTCGTTGATATTATTAATCGCTTCTTTTATGCAGTGATTGAACAAAGTGGTTTTTAGTAGACGTTTATCTATATTTCATTCAATGCGCATTTGCCAAAACAATTACATGTAGAGTAATACTTCTTTGTCTGTGGAGTTATCGGTCTTGACATTATCTAGATTAGATTTGCCTTTGATTAAAAGATTAAAGAAAATATACTCAATGAATGAAATTATAAATTAATCAATAAAAATAATTTGTTAAAATGTATTTTTTTCGTTTTTGACAAAAACCTACAAAGGCAAATTCAAATATTATACACTATTCATTCATCTGTTTTGTTTTTGTACGCGTTATATATTTAATTCTCAATATCTTCATAATTTTTACATGTATATGTAGCAGTGCCCGTGTGTAGAAAGAAGTTCGGCAATCACTCATTTATCAGAAAACGAATGAATTGGTCAAAGTGAGAGATGGGGAGAAAAGCAATGAATTATATTTAAAGTTATAATGAGTGTTTAACATGGAAAATAACAATGTTTCATGCATCTAGAACTTGTTGTATTTCAAACGTATTTACTCAAAAGTAAAATATCTTTATGAAATTGAGCTTACTAGATTTGTATCATGTAGACAGATTCTAAAGAATACCGAGTTAGCAGTTTCTACATCCTCCTCCTTTGTTCGTATTTTTATTGCCCCCCCCCCCCCCCCCCACACACACACGTTTGCTGTGTTTAAATTCCGCTTTCTTCTTATTCATGTTTAAGAAAAATAAAATCAATATTCTACTATTGCTTCACCAAGCCAGAACCACCTAAACATCACGTGACTATACGTTTTATGATGTCTTAAAAGACAGGGGGTCAGGGATTGCCATGAGGCCCTGGTGGGTATCAAGGGGAAAGCTCCCGAATATTAGGAGCTTAAAAAGCAAAATAAAATCTTAAAATTAGTTTTATTGTTTTCATTAGCGATGAATTAAATATAAAAATATTTAACATCGTAAAATTATTGATTGCAACGTCATGGCTTTAAAACGATGGATTTTTCTGTAAAGTACGTATAGGAAAAATAAAAACAATTAGAAACAATTAAAAAAAAGTTAGAAATGATGATTTTGATACGATATTTTCATATCTGAGTTAAAATTCAAAATGTCTTATACCACAAAAAGGTAAAACAGCAAAAAAAAATAAGCTGGATCCGCTATTAAAATTACCTTGAAATGTATTATGTAGTTAAAAACTATAAGTCCTGGAGTGATTAATCTCTCACATGCAGGGTAGAGAGTGCGATGGTCTGCTAAATAGTTTATTTATGATGTCCACAAGCCTTTAATGGAAATCATCTGCCGTGCATAGGCAGTGCACTGGCAATGTTCGTGCAGTCAAACGATTGAATTTTTGATACGATTGGTTTTTTTTTTGGTGAACCAATGAACCCATATGTTCGTAATTTGATCGTGCGGAGGTAATGCAATATACGTATATATTTTTTCCAATGCAACAAAAAATAATAAATAAATCGGCACAGTTTTCAATAAATATCCAGAATAAAATCACAAAAAATGCTATTTACTGCAAACGTTTTCGCCATTCCTGGCTCTTCCACACACACACACACACACACACACACACACACACACACACACACACACACACATATATATATATATATATATATATATATATATGGAACATACCGAGTAATGAATTATTTCACTAACATTTTTTGTTCACTTCATATTTATCCTACGGTCATACATTTTGGGTTTTGTTGTTTGTAATTTGTTATACGTCGCTTGCAAACTATTGATCGATTTTAGAGAGTTTTCCGAAGCTGTTTTACAAAACCTGATAATTCTTTTTATAAATGACACCTGTGTAAAAAAGGCTTGAATTGTAAAATCTATTACCTTTTTCCAGAATGCCATACATGCACTTTGGGCAAAACTGAGGAAAATCTTTTGAGAAATATTGTGAACATTATATTTGGGATGTGCAATCTTGATCAGATTAGAAAGAAAATAAACTGCATCATATACTATATTTTATGCTAACAATTAAATGGTAATTTTTCTTTTCAAAGTACCTTGCTAATGTCGGAAAACGAAGTTAAATGGAAATATTTTAGGTACATGACTTTCATTATTCATTATTCATATGATTTCATTGTATTATATCAGATTAGAAAAATAATAGTATCCTGCACGATTTGTCACACACGTAGCAACAGCTAACTAAAATCTATTATTAAGATAATGTTTGAACGTGTCTCTAGATTGTAGCCTTTATGTTAATAAAATTCTGTTTACTTATAATATTTTCAATTGGAAAGATGGAAATATAATCTAGGTGTTGTGCTCACTTAAACGCGCTCTAAACATTATTGATTCGGATTCCACTGGCATGATAAATTATCCTTCTGTTCTAAACACATACTTCAATTTAAGATTAGATTTTTTTAATGAGCGGCATACAAGGATCCACCAAGATTTTGATTAGTATTATAACTTTAAGGTGTAATATCCCTCTGCTATTAATTTTGCCATAAATGTTTTTAAAAATTTCCTATTGATTTTCATCAAAGTCAATATCAATCGATTCATATGAAACAAATTTTAAGTGATGAAGCGCTGCTAGATTTTTCAAAAATTGATAAAATGTCTAATCATGATATAAAGAAAACTAGACATAGTGACTAGAAAAATTTTTTTTTAACATCGCAGCATAAAATTAAAAATTCAAAATGTATATGAAAATAATAAATAGTTATATACATTTTCAATTCATATTACAAAACATATTGAAGCGCTGCATTTTAGTTCAGAATAGCACTTTGTTGTATAGGTTTGCAACAAAAATTGCTTCAATCAGCAAGAGTTATCTTTCTTTATCATAGACTATTGAAGGTTTTACATAAAAGTTTTACATACAGTGCAAGAAAAATTGCCACAGTTTCGTAAATTTCAGAAAAGGTTTTCTTTTTTAAATTTGGATAAGATAATAGTAAATGGATATATATATTTAAGAAATCCTAAAAATGTAAACCAGAGCATTTTGTTATGTACATGTAACACAAAAAGGGGATCAAGTGAATAATCTTCCAGTAATTGGTATGATATCAATACAGGGATATACTGTCTTGAATCAAATGAGCTGAGATATTAGGTTTTTTTTTCAATTTGTTTTCCCATATCTGCTCCCTCAGAATAGAAAAGCTTTATTCAATTTTAAACATTTGAAATGTTATAAGTTTTAATTAAACGATTTCAACTAAGTCTAGAATAATTGTCTTGGTCACATTTTCCCCAATTATAATTCATTCAGCTCTGTGAACGAGCTATAGATAGAGAAATAAAAATATTCAATCCAAATATTTTCTGGCCTAAAACATCAAACATGTACCGTACATGTACTGAACAAGTATATAAGATTTAGTTATATTTAAAAAAGAGAATAAATATATCGGGAGGGGGAGGAATAGTCATGTAGATATTGCCTCATAAATACTTTATCATTATGATACATTTCTTGTAATATTTTGTAAAAGTTTTCTTTACTTTTTTGCCCCCCCCCCCCCTGCTTCAAAAAAGCCACGGGGTTCAGTTCTAATTTTCTTTTTCTATCTTTGAATTCAAATAAGTGTATCGCCTTCCAACATAAATTGGGACCATGCACCACCTCCCTTGTTGTTACATGCATTAATAATTGTGAGTTAACAGAAACAAAGTGATATTATTTTCTACAGAAGTTATCTCTCTTACCAGAGGGACATTCCACCTTAAGATTAATTTAAATCAAAAATGGACAACTATCCCTTTGTGTTAAAATTACAGGCCCAATTTATGCTTCTGTAAATTAAGTGATAACTTAGACTTCTGTGACTTTTTATGCTTCTTGTTTATTGATCTGATTAATTTCACATCGTAGTTATATTATATATTTATAATTGTTCAGCCAAACTATAAACCAATTAAATTTTAAGGGGGATGTGTGGCCATCTTTAATATTTGAGGATAAGAATGTAAACATTTCTTGAACTGGCTTGTTTCTGTCCAGAACGGACCAAAACTGTTGCCAAAAGATATAAAAGCACTAAATTTGAAATTCTACGTGTTGTTTTGTATGCAAATTATGCATACAAGAACAGAACAATGCCTTTTTAATCACTTAAAACAGCTGTCGAACTGCACAGCTACAAACTTATTTTGAAGATTTAAAAATCTGAAAAATATGAAGGGGGTTCATTGGTGTCATTTGTTGAGAAAAAGGTTGAATTTTGCACAAAAATGTAGAAACTTTGCCTCAGAAAAGGTCACCCTATTTTTATCAGTCACCATGGAATCTATATTTAGAACAAGAAAATTCCATGCTATACTTAAAACTCCCGTGTCTATGGAGGCACATTGACGTTATATTTTCATCGATAAGAATAAATGTCAATTCAAACCAATCTTGACTGAATGTGACAAACTTCTTTATACCACTTCCAATTGTATTGTTTTAGTTCTATGAGTTTAAATTAAGTTAAATTCTTATTAGAAGTATGATAGGGGTCCAAAATATTAATTGCCTTACAGAAAAAGTACACATATATTTTTCAAAGAAAATATAGCTCTAATGTACTTTCATTTTGAGACTCCTTTTAAGAATTGATTACATAAGCAAGCGTTGCCCTTTTTTTTTTATAAACAAATGGTTGTAGAGTGGATACAAATGACTTCCTTTCATATTTTATCATATTTTTAAATCTTAAATTTTAGTCTGTAGCTGTGCGGTTGAAAGTGATTTGAAAATGCATTATTCTGCCCCTTGTATGCATAATTTGCATACAAAACATGTTGAACGTCATGTTTATTGCTGTTGTATCTTTTGACAACAGTTTTAGCAAGTTTTGGACAGAAACAAACCAGTTTAATAAATGTTTACATTTTTCTTCTCAAATGTAAAAAATGGCTGCACACCCCCTTAATGTGTATTTAACATGGAAAATAACAATGTTACCTAAAACCTGAAGGATTTCACACGCAATTACTCAAAATTGAAAGATTGGAAAGAACAGCGCCTACTGGATTTGTAAACATGTAGACAAATCTTAAAAAATCCTAAAATATGAAGAGGTAGCAGTTTCCACATTATTTTCAATTATTTGTATTTTTATACACTCCCCCATTAATTACTTTCAATTACTTTAACAAATGTAATTAAATACATTTCAATTACTTTTATATCTTAAGAATATATGCATGTAGAAACAGCGCTGAGACACACAAAACTTTTTTATGGTAATATCTATAGCGGTTTGCATTCATTTTGATCATTATTTATAGATTTTGCTTTAAAATAATATATAAACATTACAATGGGTACTAAATTCGGTGTTCTTGGGTTCATGTTTGGTTCTGAACAAGATTTTTCATACTAAACTTTTATTCCTGGCATACTACATTTGTTCTTTGGTATGAGAGGACTTCAAACCTTAACAAATTATACCTTTTCTAGAGTGGCATGTTGTATAAACACATCAAACATAATGAGACACTTAATTAGTGTATAAACACAAGCCCATTTAAAACAGGTATGCAACCTAAACATAATTATTAATTTCTGTCTGTCATTCTCCTGTTAACCTTATATATCTGTACATGCATATAATTGTTTACATTTATTTGTACTGATAAAATGTATTGCTTAAAGATAAAAGTTAATGAAGAACTGAACTGAATATGACACCTTTTTAAACTTTTAAATTAACTTGAAAAAAGTAATTGAAATGTAATTGAAAATACATGATATATTTTGGAATGTATTTAAATACTTTCAATTACTTATAATTGAAGGGAGACTCAATTACAAATACTTCTTTCAATTATCCCATCCCTGGTAGATTATGCACTTTCTCCCTACTATAGTCTGTATGTTTAGAAAAATCATAAAATAATTAGTTGGTCTACTTTTGCTTCAACTAGCCAGAACCACTTCAACATCACGTGAATATACGTCATAAATTGCATACATTTTTTCCTCCATTGCTTTTGCATTACGTCTCATGGTATGCAACATGAAAAACTTCCCTCGGCCCTGGTTTTGTATACAAATAATTCAGGGGAGTATATTAAAGTGATTAAGGTAAGGGAGTTTTATGTTCGCAAGGATTAAGAATCTTACTTCGAAACACATTTTTTATTAAGAAAAGAATTTAATACATATATTTAAGCAGTTAAATGCGCTCTTCGGCGATTTATGCAGAAAAAATAAATTAATCATTGTTATAGTACATCAATACGTTGAATAAAAGAAACAGCCATGTCGTCTGACATCATCATGTTTATTTCGTGCAGTCAGTGATTTTTCTTAGGTTGTTAAAGATTCTGACAGATCGATAAACTGGTTAGAACTGGATCGTGTAGATTTTAGTCATGACTATGAATCACAATCGCTTTCTTAATAAATATATGATGCAAGAATTTTGTTGATTTTTGGCAAGATGCCCAGCAGCAGACGAGTGGTCTATAAATATGTAAGAGCACTGTTCCTGTTTCAAGTGCTTTCATCCAAATACATTACATAATACTTGAATCAAGGGTGGATCCAAACTGGCGGGAACGTGAAATATTTTATATGGCAGAGTTTTGGTACCGCCAAGAGACCTTCATTGGGCCCAGGGCTAACCCTGGTGGGGGCAGGGTGAAGCTTACGGAAGATCCTGTAGCCCTTTTCACAAAAAAACTTACGATTAATTTTTATCGTAAGTGAAAACTTAAGTTTTTATTCATTTTCACAAAACATCTTATGAGATTCTTACGGGTAAAATTTGTCGTAACTTTACGATAGCACATACCCTCTCGTAAGTATTTCAAAACTGTAAATGATAATCGTATTATGTAAAATATACAAGAAAAACAGCTAAATTTAATGTTTTAAGCCGCATTATACCATTATTTCGCATTATATAGCAGTTATTGTTGAAAAATACACAAATAAATTCTCCAAAAATTTTTACGGCAAATTTTTCTCGTAAGATTTTCCTACGTCACACTAAACACACATGATTGTGACGTCATATTTTGATTTCTACTACACCACACTGATTTCACTCGATGTAAGTGGTACTAGTATATAATTTCAGTTTTGCATCTTTTTTATGAGAATGTTGGTTAATTTATATGTTTCTCCTGTTTTATAAGAATTATTAAGTGAATTCAAATCGTTGCTAGGGAAAGGATAACTCGTAAGTAAATTCTTAAGTGAAACCTGTTACGAATGCGTTCGTGAAAAGCACTTCTGCATTTTAAGGAGTTTTAAGAGCAAAACAAAATCTTATAACAAGTAATAGCTTTCCAAAAAGCTTGCCTGACTAAACAAAATTATTCAATGGAAACATGCATGTATCAATTTGAAATAAATTTAAATTTCGCTTCTGATCATAAATTTAAAAACGGAATGTGCAAATTTAAGACGAAATGCCAGTCTTTTCTTCGATCTAGAACATGTACATATATTTCACTTGAAATTCGATCAATTATCTTATTTATTCAATTTTGTTTAGGCATGTACACATATTAAATAAGTGCATGTAAGCTTGAAAGCTGGAGATTAAATAGTTATTTTTTTTTAAATGTATTTGTTATATTAAGATGCAAAGTCAACTGAAAGGCATTCTAAAAAATTTTCAATCATACGAAATGTGAAAAGGTATGCAAACATGTATTGTTTTTTAATGTGTGTGGGGCAGCTTCATCAAAATCATCCTGACAAGCAATTAAAAAAGGATGAATTTTCAAATTCATGAACAAAACTCCAATTCAATTAGAATTCCGTATTTGCAGTTTCATATATTACATGCTGCTACAAAAGTGGAAGGGGGGGGGGCAAATCCATGATATATAAATTTAAGAAAAGTGCCTGCTGCAAAAAAAGTAGGAAAGGGGAAGCAGCCCCCCCCCCCCCCTCACTCCAATCCCCAGTGTTACGTGCCTTTGATGTAAACACACGGTGTGCTCTGGGGTATTCACATGATCCCAACAGACTCGTCCACTAATCGGTGCGCAAAAATGATGAACGTGACATTATGGCACAAAGTCCTGCTTTACCATTCACGCAACGGCTGAGATCATGAGGTGGCAGGGGATAGTTTTTTTGGTCGAGGAAATGTGAGGCAGATAGTGCTCATATATGAGATTTTTCAGTGGGTTTTTAAATTTGCTAAAATCGGTTTGCATGCAGGGGACACACGGTCCCGACTCTTGAGAATTTTTAAACATTTCAGAATAAAACAAGTACAACTTACATATAGCACTATAAAGAATAGCCAGGGACGGTCTCAAAATTTTCTGTAAAATTGCCTTTTTTCACATTTTCACGGGTCCAGAACCACGCTCCAGTCCCGACCAACTGCCATAAACTACCATAGGATTGGTAGCTTAATGTATACCCATGCAAATAATCAGCAATTGATAGGGGGTCAATCACCTTCTTTTCGAGTGACATTTCGTGTTCTGAACCCACCCTACTTTTCAAGCACAAAACCGAAAGTGAAAATTTTGGCCACAGTTTTGCATTTTCATTCCATATCTGATGAAAAGTGCTACCAGTACTAAAGTGTCATTATATCAATGAAATTGACATGAGCTCCTCTATCCACAAAATGAGTGCAATAAATATTCTACCAATTTATACCCCTCAAATAACCAGCCAAACCCCAGGTTCTCCCTTTAATTTATTTCAAAATTTTGAACGGGTCTTTCCTTCGAAACTATCCCCTGCCACCTGGTCCATTTGTTTGAATTAACTCGTCCATTGGCAGAGATCCATGGGGAGGGGGTCAGAGGAAATTGGTGACTTTATGATATTTTCCTATCTGCATTAAATTTCAAAATGTCCCTTATCACGTAAAGATATAATTTCGATATAAAAATCTGAAAAAGGTGTATTTTATTTACACACACTTATCAGAAAGCATGAACATACATGTGTGACCGCGTAAATTTGTACGGTGCAAGGTAATTCTACTGGAACTGCATCCGCCGTGTGAAGTACGAACGGGGTGAGGGAATGTTGGCGAGGGGGTGCAAGTATAAAGTTGTGGCGCGCTGTAAGCCGTAATGTATAAACGAAGGATAGGTATGCTGTATTCCTGGAGGTCCACCAATTTGCAATTCCAGAGAAATAAACAGACAATTGGTGCAGGATTCCGTTTTTATTGGTCGAGACTCAACGATGGCAACATTATATCAATTTAACAGACAGACATGTTACAAAAAAGTCGGATATGGTCAGTATATAGTGGCCTCCAGACTCAAGACTATGGGTGAGTCGGACGTGGCCGAGGCTGGCCGTCGTATTCCAGACTGTCGAATAACAATTGTAAATAACTATACAATGAGTTAAGTTTGACAGGTGATGATATAAGTAAGCTGAGTGAAAGGTTCACAGATATAAAATAATTAAATAAACTCAATGAGTCTTTGATATCCAAGAAATTAAAAACTGATAATTACACAATGTTGTTTTAAGAGATTAGCAGTCCTTGAGACATGACACTTTGTCTCTTTGAAATCGCATATAGAGTCCGAAAAGTGTCAATCACTAAATAAATGAGTAACTTTGTAAGAAATAAACTGTGAGAAAATATTACAAAACAGATGTTGAATTTTAAAAGTAAAGTCCAAAATAAAGTTATAATTGAACAGTGCATTTTGCACGGTGATACATGTAAAAGTTTTTCGGGAGATTATTGAAAATTTATAATTGTTAAGTGCATAACTTAAACTTTTTTTTAATTTACATACTTACCTAATCGTCATCATGCATTTCTGCACGTTAAGCTGCTCTCATTTATATAATAGTCAGACATATTTAATTAAAAAGACCGTACACGATTCCTGTACAAGTCGAAACACGTAACAAAAACCTTTCAAGATAAAACTATCGAAGTCAACGATTTTTGTGTTTATATAGTAGATCTGTATTGTTAATCATATTTGTTAAGGTACAATATTTCAAACTAAAAAGATAACCTAGGTGCTGTGCTCACTTAAAAGCGCTCTTAACATTATTGATTCGGACACCGCCGGTCTAAAATCTTATCTTAACTTGAAGTATGTGTTTAGAATAGAAAGATAATTTATTTTTGATCGATTGGCACACAATAATCGACTAAGACTATGATTGAAGATTTTATAATAACTTTAAGATTAATATGCAAACAAAAATGCTCAACCAGCCACATTTGCGCTAAAATTACACATCAACATTACTGTTACTGTATGGAAAGTTAATGAAGCTATAAGGGTGGGTTAAGTTATTTTGGATAATTTCTTGTCTACTTTTCAGTTCATTTTATTTATTCAGTTTATTTCGCTCACACCACGGAATGGTACATGAGGTCAATCATTATATACAGTTCAAAAGTCAGAGGTACATTTTATAAATGAATAGATAAGTAGTAGATAAATAGTAAATAAGCATAAATATACAATCTATACAATGAAGATAGGAAAAAGTATAATAATGGAGAACAGACTATTATATCAAACTGTATATTTTGATAATAAAATAACATAATTTTTTCAGGTTTGTAGCATTTGAACAAGACATAAGTTCACAAAACTTAATAGTATTTGGCGCTGACCAGTATTTATCATCAAGATATCTACTGACAACTTAGATATTACAATTAAAACATTGTTTAATGAGAGCATACATTCGGTTTAATTAACAAAACTATTTTCTAAAAATTGATTTCAAAGTGAAAAGAGTAAATGTGGCTAAAGATTGAACCCAGCGACATAATCAAAGGATATTCTATTTCCGAGCTTGACATTATAAAAGCAAAATAATTGGTCTCTCAAAGATTTAACATTTAAAAAGGATTATTTCTTTCAAAAATTGAGCAAGGGTAATGCATGCGACTTTTCAAACCATTTTTTACAGGCAGTTAATTGCAAAACGATATAGAAAATAAAAGTCTCGAAGCGTTTAAATTTTCAGGTATATGTACGTTGCTGTGATAAATATATAGTTCCTTTATGACGTCCTTAAGCCTCTTATGGAAATTGTCTTTCGTGCATAGGCAGTGCGCTGTCGGTGTACGTGCAACGAAGTGATTTATTTTTTATTACGATTTCGTTTCTTTGAGGACCAATCAACACATATCCTTAAAATGATCGACAGCGCGGAGGTCATGCAATGCATGTACCTAGGACAGTGCGTAATCAATTTCAGGACTGCGATTTAATAAACTGCTTTTAGTTTTACGTTCAACAATAAAAAAATTGTGAAGGACACAGTTTGTAACAACCCCTTTGTTAAAAACTTCTCTTTACATAAATGAATAATTATTTCACGTACTATTTTATTTTGGATATGTTTTTTAAAGACGTTTATATAATTATGTAAGCAAAAAATCGTACGTCTACGATTACACTTTAAACTTACGACAACCGTACGCTTACGTTTATGGTGCTATTCACAAAAGCCGTTGTAAGACAATAACGTTGTCGTACGTCTGTTACAGTCGTAAGTGCGTGTAAGTTCTTAGTTACCGACAATGCTCATACGCAGTAGGCATTGTGGAAAAATGACGTCACGCTGTATTTTCGCTTATTTACATTCGCGGAACTTTTTTAGCGCTTTTGAGTACAGACATATATAACGAAGTTACTTTTTTCTTTCCATACGCCTATTCTAATATAATTATATATGTTTACAGTTATCGACAGAAAGAAAATTAAAATGTGCCTCACGTTAGAAATGTTTCTTATTGTAATAAGATAATTCCTTGTTTGATAATATATTGTTATTATATTCCTGGGAATAATTTTCTTACAAAAAGAAATATTTTTAACGTCAGACGCATGTGAGAAATTTTTTCTGTATGAAATTTATTTCACGTTTAAAACTACCAAATAAACTAAAAAAGCAGAATTTGTTTGTAATAAAACGTGGCATACTTAAAATACGGTTTAAAAAACACTGTCAGTTTATCGCTACATGTACATTCTAAATATGTCGGCTTTTTTTTTTTGGGGGGGGGGGGGGGTGTCTGTTTCAGCGATAATATAGTAACTAAGTATTATCACCCACGTTGGCGTATCCATTGATAACTTTCCTTTCGATATTGTGAATTTTTTTAAAGGTCGTCTGGAGAATAAATGAAATATACATTTAACATATTTTTTAATTTATCTATGAAAATCAATAAGAATTTATTAAGTTAATGGCTATCATTTGATATTTATTAAAGTTATGACCTAACATGATGAATTTTTGTGCATAATTTGATAAATTTTGAGATCATTCTTCATTGTATTAATATTTGGCGATTGGATCTTGTGAGCTAAAATGAATTGTGCAAAGGTATCAATATTTTGATCTTTTAAATGAGTTTAAAAGTTGTTTCAAATTTTTAAAAAAAATTGTTAGACACAGATTTCTTAAAGCCTGGGTCTACCTTAAATAATTAAGTTTTTTAGGGGGACTAGACTGACCCCGGGCCCCCACCTCTAGATCCGTGCATGATATGTAGTACGTTAATTACATTACATTCTGATAGTTAATTAGTGTGTTTGCATATGACTATCGTTTTACTGATTTAATGCATTTGTAGGAATAAAAGAAAACGCTTATATTATAAAATAATATAATTATAATTTTCGTAGTTTTACCTAATACTGATTCGATACACCCGGAATCGATGGCGCGTAATATATATCTTTTTTTTCTATATGTGAAGGGTTTGTAATGGTGATTTTCTATTGTATGCTTGAATGATTATAATTGTGCTTCAAATATGATTAAGAAAAATAAATTCCAACCACCATTAATATATTTTGCTACACGGGATACAAAAGGATCTCTGACACTGTCTTTTCATGGTAAACCATAGCACATTATTAGATAGGAGTTCCTCTCTTAATTTTGCTTATAACAAAATAAAGGTAGTCCCTAGAACCACCGTAACTCAACTATAAACATATCCATTATAGACTTACGTCAACCCAGTAGTAGACGTAAACTTACGTCTGTTTTTTGACGTTACGTCAAACGTACGACATTTTGTGAATAAACAAAATCTTTAAAACAAATCTTACGTCAAACTTCGTCTATGATTAAACGTACGATTTTTTGTGAATAGATCCCCAGCTGAAACCAAATCCTACGGGATAAGAAACTAAAAATCATTTAAAGGCATTGGTGTAATCAAAATTAGAATATCATATATTGAGTATTTACGCTTTTACATTTTTTGAGATGTTCATGTAGACAGATGAAGTAATTGTACACTTTTCATGTTCCAGAGGCATTCATTCAAACTCATTACATACATATTATACTTACTTGATTCAGGGGCGATTCAACTTATTTCAGAACAGGTGGGAACGTTGAATAAATTTGGGGGGCAGGGGGGTCGAGGGCGGCCTGGAGTGGGTCTAAGGGAGAGAAGCATCCGGAAGCTACTGTATTTTAGAACAAAACAAAATCTTTTATTTAGCTTTAATTAATTAATAATGATGTTATAATTAGCGTAAAATTCAAGGACATACCGCACGTTTCTGAGTTACGGGACATATTACACTTTTTGGATTTCTTGTGTATATAGTAATCTCTTATGATAGTTAGTTTGCTGTGAAAAAAACCTTTATTATTTATAATACTAGATTTTGACCCGTGCGTGCACGGGTTGATATAAATATCGGACATTTACGAAATAGATACATCGACACACCGTATATTGTTGACATTTGCAAAACCAAGCTTTAAGTTTAAAATAATGCTATTAATTTCACTACATTCTGCTGTTTTGGAATAATGTAACTGTGTCTGGGGAAAGGCCTTCACCACAGTTAAAATGCCTCCCATATACCTGTAATGTAGCAGAAAATTGCAGAATCGCCCTAATTATTAAAATTATTAAAGTTGCATTGAAAATAACAGTCAAATTGTTCATAACAAATCATTTTGAAGCTGTAAATACCTTTCTACGAAAAGTTTAATTCTATAATTGCAGAATTCAACATTTCTTCAAGAACGTTTTTTACACACCATGTTGACATTCGAAACTCTCGGTTTTATTGTAAATGAACTGTGTTAGAGTTATCTCCCGTATTTTTTATGATGAACGGAAAAAAATCCAATGAAAATTTACACGCTTTGTTTTATCGTCTCTGAGTTTATCAATGCAAATGTGATATTGTGGAAACATAAAATAAAGAACCTCCCGCGATTTAGCGTCAATGTAATGCGCAATATTGTAAAATCCAAAAAATTCAGATGATTTTCGGAATTTTTTGTGGAATTTTCGTCGATTATTTTAAAATAAGTGAAGCTGGATTCAGAAATAATAAAACCAAACTGGTAATCTTCAAGTACCAATGATGTTAAGAAAATATCAAACAAAAACAGTACTCTTCCGATTTATCGGTATTAGAACCCAAAAATTCGAGTCTATTATTTTAATAGTAGTATAGATATAGATAGATTAACTTAAATCAAAACCCCCGTCGTCAAAACAACTCGCTAATTAGATAGCTTGTCACGTGTTACTGTAGCGTCATATGCGACTTTCTTCGATCAGCGTATCGTAAACACATAGTAGGGTTAGGGATATCTTCCTAAAATCTATAACATTTATTTGCCATGAACAACCTTTTTTTTTAAGAAAAAAGCTATTGCAGTATTTTTCATCTATCTTAAAGCCCTTCGGGCTTTATTGGATTCAATCACGCCCCGACCAAAATTATCACTTCATAATACTCAGAGAGTGATTCCTTATTCCTTAGATAATTTAATTCTGGTTGTTGCTCGCTTTCCGATTAAATAAATTATTTTATATTGTATGAAGAATGTTGTCTACGTCATAGTAAGATTAAGTAAGATAGTTTAAGGTGGATCTCTACACCAAATAAGTGTAGGAGATTTTTGTTGCATGCATTTGTTACCAATACTAGGCACAGTATTCAACAATAATATACCTCAAAATACAATACACTATTTTCTAGAGAATTTTTAAAATATCAGTCTGGTTCCAGAAAACCCCTTATTCATCAAATTTTTAAACATTCCTGTTTTAAAATTCTTATGAAAGTGAAATGTTATTAAGTTTAGAAATGAAAAACAAAAAAATCATGAATGAAGTTTGTATGATTTTTATTGGAATCCACATAAATATGAAACTAAAATATAAAAAATTCTTTTAAGGCAAACTGCTGGACAAAATCCCACAAAAACCTGAAAATATAAACAATATTCGTTGGTGAATGGGATGAAGAAAAGAAATTGAATGAAATTGAAAAATTAAAGGAAATACTTAATTATTGCAAAAATCTTGGTATGAAAGATCCTGTTTAAGAGTTGTCTTTCTTTATTTTACATGGTCTCAAATATCTTGGGATCAATTTTTTAATTAATAAAAATCACGAAGAAAAATTAAAAAAGGAACAAGTTTATGCTAAATATGTAGATATAAGATAAGTAGTGCTTATGATAATGTTTGAAGCTGAAAAATCATATTATTGATGAATGCATTATATATATTTAACTCTTCAGAACAAAATATTAGTAGTTAATTATATTATAAATTGCCTTTTACTTTTTTATATACAATAGCTATTATAAACAACAACCATACGCATATTAATACATACATTAGATGTCCATAGTGATACACATGCATGTGTGGAAATGAAAAACATGCTCCTTTTCAGAATTATGTCTTTCCCTCATTTGGCTTGCAAATCCGGGCTTCCACTGCTATTGCTACCTAGTTGTATCTATTTTAATCAAAATACATTAGTTTAATGTCAAAGTTTCAGTGAAAGTCTTTTACTGCAAATGTTTTTTTTTAATTTGGGAAGTTAGGATCAATTCAAGAGATCGTACTACGGTACTTTCGTTTTATATTCATCATACATATGTTTAAATGAAAATTTGACATCTGCTTACCTAAATCGATAATCCGCCACATATGTATGATCGTCTGTTGCAGATGACATGACAAAAATGTGTTGCCAATAGCAGCAGAGCAGGGAAACGGTATATTATTTAGATTCCACGTTTTCCGTAAAAACAGCTGATAATCAATGTTAGTTAAAAGCTTTAAACAGGAAGAAAATTGACATATTTTCTAAGCGTTTTGGTGATTTCATTCCTATCTCACCTCCTTAGTTAGAAGAGTTCAATTAAACGGTGTATAGCTATTTTGTGCCACGACATAATGTTATCAATCCGGAACACAATGGCGTTTCGAACGGAAGTCAGACATGTTTTGACGATGTAGCCTTCCACCTTAATTAATCACTTGGAACTTCATATTGTTAAAGAAGACAGGTACGTGTTTCACCAAACTCTCTGCAAAAGAGTTTGTATTCAGAGTAAAACTTAAGAATTAGTATTTATAGGGTTAAATGTATGTCTGACTGAAATAATCAAATGGCTAAATACATTTACTATTGGTATCAGTACATGTAAAAAAAAAAAAAAGCAAAGGATTTGCATTAAAATAAGAAATACATTTATAACATACAAATCAAAATAAACAATCAATTATCAATTGAATCTTGTTTGATATATGTTTTACCTGAACGGAAGCTTTAATGTGAGCTTTTCTGATCACCTGTTGTCCGTCGTCCATCCGTCTGTCTGCCTGTCTATCCGTTAGTCTCTCGGTAAAGTTAACGTTTTTGTAAATTTTTAATTATTAATTTTACACTAGAAAAAACTTGGTCAAAGTTAACCAAACTTGTTCCAAAGCACTCTAATGGAAAGGAAACTCTTAATTTATTTTAAAATAAAGGGCAAAATCTGTTTTATAATGGAGATAATTGCAAAGCAGTAAAAGCAAAGTGTGTTCCACTGTACAAGAAATGCCAATATTTACACCAAAGCTTGTATTTAATTCTAAACTGTTAAAATTGTTACCCTCGGAATATACTCGGGACCAGGAGGAGTTCAAACATAGAAAATGTTTTTAAAAATCTACTTTTCGAGAACTACAATGCTACAATCTGTGAAATTACTATGCAAGCATATTTAAATAATGTAGATTCTAAATTACCGGTATATAAATTGTGACCCCAGACTAATAATGGGGGCCCCAAAAGATGTTCAATGTTTTACATTTTAACAATATATAGAGCAAATGTTTGAAAATTTTCTTCCTAAGATCAACAATGCTACAATATGCATCATCGAATAATGTATATTCTAAATTACCGGTATATAAATTGTGACCCATGTCTTGTTCTAGTGCCCTACGAAGAGTTCAAAGTTGAACATAGAAAACATGTTGAACAATCTTTTTCTCAAAATTACAATGATGCAATCTGTGAAATTACTATGCGAGCAACCTTAGGTGGCAGGGGACAGTTTTTTTTTTATACAATTCACTGTAGCCAAGGGATGCATGTCTTCGGAACTCTGTAACTAGAATTTCCTCAGGTCCCATTCAGCACAAATACCTTTAATTCACCCTTAATAAGGCCAATCACCAATTTCTGAAGAAAATTACTTGTCAAAACCTGTAAAATTCTCTACATACTGGTTTTAGGAAATTTTGACCCTTTCATATTTTGCAAATTGTTCATGATTTTTCAGCTTTATAGACCTCCCACAGCTAATTCCCTGCAGAGGGTTGACCTTCCGCACCGCGTGCATGTTGCACTATCACATGTCAGAAACTTACCGGTGTATAGTTTACAATGTCCCATCCACCTACTTTTCGTGTTATTTACCTCACGTCTGTAACTTGAAGTTCCACTGTGTAAAGTCAACACAACAGTCATAGACGCACGTTTCGCATTTTACTTCTGATTCTCATGTACCTAACATATGGGGCCTACATACTGCATATCAATTTCAACAAGAGACGCCCCTCTAACTAAGGATAATCATTAAAAATCATTTCATGAATTTTAGCAACACTCATTAGCCTAGAAGTACAGCAACTCTCAATTTTACAAAAATATTGACGGGTACTTTATCCGAAACTGTCCCTTGCTACCTTAGATAGTGTAGATTCTATGTTATTTAAATTATGACACTCGGACAAATACTACAGCCCCAGGAGTTCGAAGTTGAACAGAGAAATATTTAGGGAAATATTACTGAAATAAAAATATAGGAGAAACTATTGGTTTATGGGTTTTTTTTTACATTTTTATTTGAATACTTTTTTATTGTTTTACCAACAGGCATGGCAGAGAAGTTGAAATACCATGCATTCAAGAGGAACACTCTTCTTGAGGAGCTACAAACTATTCTACACGAGTATCCAGATAATGAGCAAATTATTAAGGTGAGAGGATCTTTATGTTATTAATGATATTATTATTTGAGTAACTTGGTAGGTACATGTACGTGATCAAATCATGAAAATCTGTTAGAGCTTCTAAGATCCCTTAGTAACCAAGTTTATATCACGATAGACTTGCAACATCTTTTTTTTTATTTCTTAAATACATAAAATGAATATATATCTTTAAATTTCAGGAGTTACTACAAAATGCAGAGGATGCAGGAGCTCATGTTGTCAAAATGGGATTGTGTACCTCATCGAGATCGGAACATCTACCTGACCCGTACAAAAAATATTTATCGGTAATTCTTCTGGTTTTGTTATTTATAAACATGATCAAGTAAATAACAGACATATATCCACAGTAAGTTGAATATTTTATTTTAAAAAAATATTAAATTCAATAGATTTTACTTTATTAGGTAAATCAACGAATCTCATTATCTGTAAAAATCGTAATCGTACAAAATGTAGCATTCAAAATGTGTTAAATATTATTTAATAAAAGATATTCATGCAAGATATTTCAAAATGTATTTTGGAAATTAATACTTTTTGCTAGATTTTACTAATAACTTTCCTTTAGTAAAGTTTAAAATCTTTTGTTGTCAACCAAAAGTTAAAGTCGATGTTTAAAGTAAAAAAAAATTGGACAAAAAGAAACAAGACAAATTAAAGACTTACAAACACGTTATTTCACTTAACATTCCTAGATTATACGTAATTCAGAAGATTGTAATGGTTTCTTGTAATACTTAAATAAAAATAATCTATTATAATCTAATAAATGTCCTTAACTGAAAGATTATATAATTAAGGACCTGCTTCGGGGTTTTAGGGTAGTCGGGGTTTTAGGGTAGGTCTCTGTTTATATGGATCTCATTTACTGTCGTCACAGGGCGAAAAACCATCTTTAAGCAAGTCCTTAAAGGTGGCTTAAAGGTGACTTAAAGGAGCTTAAAGGCTATACAACCTTTAAGCCGCCTTTAAGTCACCTTTAAGCAAGTGCTTATAGGTCCTTAATGTCCAAACTTCTTTAAGCCACCTTTAAGCCACCTTTAAGCCATCTTTAAGCATCTGTAAGTGGCATTTACGCTCTCTTTACACTGCCTTTACACTGTCTTTAAGTGGCCTTTAAGTCAATATTGATCAAGCTGAACAATAAAAACATATATTAAATGCAAAAGCTCTTTTATAGAGATGGGAGGGGGTCATCCGAGTGATAATATAATTTCCAAGGAAGGGGGGTGTGTGTGTTCCAGGCGGTTTTAATCGTCGCTCCATTAAACACAGATCGCTATCATCAGCACCGCTCCGATGGACACAGATTGCCGTTATAAAATTCTTTATAATTTTTTGGGGGTTTCAAAATTATTGTAGGGATGAGCGCAATCTTAATATGTGCATAAAACTAATTAAAGTATGTTTGTTTCCTATTATAAATTAATCGGTGAAAAAAATCTCTCTCTCTCTCTCTCTCTCTCTCTTTCTCTCTCTCTCTCTCTCTCTCTCTCTCTCTCTCTCTCTCTCTCTCTCTCTCTCTCTCTCTCTCTCTCTCTCTCTCTCTCTCTGTTCCTCCGGTTATTAAACAAAATAAAGATAATGAACCAAAAATGCATGATTTAATTTGATAATCGGTTTAAGGTTTGTATTTTTTTTTTCAATTTTCATTATTTCCAACTCTAGATCTGCTAGATACATGTTAAAGATGAAAAGACTCTCAACTGCCTTGTTATATCGGGCAGGATATTACTGCTTTGTTTGTCTAGACACAGTTTTGTTCGTTTGTGTATATCTAATTAGAGTCTATTGTTTGTCCAACTTAAGAAAACCCCTGGAACTAACACAGAATATACAAGATATACACAACAGTTGTGTCGTGTGCCCAGGTGCATGTTTGTGTATATCTAATTAAAGTCTATTGTTTATCCAACTTATGAAAACCCCTGGAACTAACACAGAATATACAAGATATACACAACAGGTGTGTCGTGTGCCCAGGTGCACGTCAGGGTTTCTAAAGGCGTTGAATCTTAGTATGTACGAGTATACGATAAGTCTAGTGAATAAAAGTTAATTTACATTTGTAATTCATTTTCAAAGTATTATTTCCTAGCTCTGGGTTTCAAAGATGTTACGTCTACAAATTAACGATACATGTATGTAAGAGTAAAATCTTGAGGCTAATTAATTAATGTACCGGTGATCATAAATAGGGGTTGATTATTTTAATATATGTATAAGGGTAAATATGTCAAATATACCCGGCCTAGCACATCATACAATTGTATATACAAGTCATTTGCAATTGCCACATGCAGTAAATACGTCACCGGTAATTGGTAATTTTGTTTGTTATAGAATTGATAGTTTAAAAATCATGTACATACAATTACATGTAAATATTTAAACATATTGGAACGGCGCCGCGATCATGAAAACCGGGAAATTGCGGGAAATTGAACAAATACCCTAATAATATCAATGCATTTCATAAAAGAAATGATTTCATTTTCTTTCTTACATTTTCATAGCTATAAATTAGATGAACGTATATCTACTCGGTTTAAATTTATTAACTAAGAAAGCCTACTATAGTGAACCTAACGGTTTCCATTTAGGTATAATATATTTTTGTTCACTTAAGACCAAGTTCCGTATTTCATTCTAAATACACGCATGCATGTAATTTATAAATTAGATATAATTGATTGTTACAAACTGAATGGTTTGTCAAAATCTTTTCAAGTAAACACATTTAATACAGTGATTCAATATCCACTGATATATAGGATATAAAAACGCTCATATATATGTAAGTTGCCGTGGCGCAGAGGAAGTGTGGTGATTCTAGTAAACTAAGGGTCTCGGGTTCAGTTCTCGCCGTGGCCGGTTTTTTTTTTGTGTTTTTTTTTCATTTTTCTTTCTAGAACAAAAACCGTTTTAATACCTTTTCTTTCATAAAGTTAATACATTTTGTTGGAAATTAAGCACAATATTGAAATAATTTTTTTAATGGCTTAAAGGTGGCTTAAAGGTAGCTTAAAGGTGGCTTAAAGGTGGCTTTAAAAAGTTTGGACATTAAGGACCTATAAGTTGTCCTTAAAGGTGGCTTAAAGGTGGCTTAAAGATAGTCTTTAAGCTGCCTTTAAGCCATCTTTACGCTTTCTTTAAGCCATCTTTAAGCAACACATATAGCTTAAAGGTAGCTTAAAGGTGGCTTAAAGATCGTCTTTAAGCTACCTTTAAGCATCTTTAAGCTATCTTTAAGGAGAACTTAAAGATGGTCATTCATCCTGTGCGTGTTATCAATATCTGTTAAATACCAGATTGAGTGTTTTTCGTTGTATACGGAATTCATATTGAAAAGTGTCAAATAAAGTACGGTGTCGGAAATGATGCAGACTACTTTTTACAACATGGCGTATCTTTTAAACTATGAACTTGACTAAGTCACAAATATTGATGCTCACCAATACAAATGAAACAGTGCCATGTGACAGTTAATCTCCTATTGAAAAGATATATCCCCTATATCTTGCTAAACCGTATCTACGTGGCAACGTCTATTCGTAAAGGTTTTGAGATACTGAATACGTTCTTTTGATCAAGGGTAAAAAACCTGTAGCAGATTTATTTATGCATGAAACATTTATTCTCAATTAATGGCTTTATTTACTTTATAATATTTTACCTTACTAATGCTTATTGTTAAAAGATAATGCATCTACAATGAAGACACATTATGAATCTAGATTTAAGTTCACAGATATATATTCAAAATTCTTCTCCTGAAAAAACTTCTTTGTATTTGTTCTCATTCTGATTTGTACTTTACTTAACGTAAACTGTGTCAATGTAGAAATGTTGAATTAGATATTTTGTGGAAAATTAATCCTTTTATTTAAAAATGAATGAAGTTTGTAAAGTGACCTTAATCAAAATGTTATCATAGTAAAAGATGGTCTTCTCCAGATACAAACAATTATATTTACATTTTTCAGTGTCTTTGCCTACGATGACACTATATATCAATTTTGAACTATACAGTCCAACAGATTCAAAAGACGTATAATTGAAGCACAAACGGGGTTTACTTATTTAAATTCAAATATTCAATAGTACAATTGCTGAACATTATACAAATATAAGTAATAAGGAATCATTCATAAAATACTATGGGATGATAATTTCGGTCGGGGCGCGATCAAATTTATCATTGATCATAAAACCCTTGGGGCTTTATTTGATTTGATCATCGCGCCCTGACCATAATTATCACCTCATAATACTCAACGAATGATTCCTTATTTTTTTATTACAAGTCTTTCTTTCTACCATTCTTAATTATTAAAGGGTCCAGCATTTTGTTTCTACAATGACTCTGTCTTTGAAGACAAGGATTGGGAAGGAATTAGAATGGTCAGAAAGAGCAACAAACATGACGATCCACTGAAAGTGGGAAAGTTTGGAATCGGATTCAAATCTGTTTTTCACATAACAGGTACGTTCGTATAATGTATAAACCTAAATATGGACTTTTTAGTTGGCACCATAATTTAATAGGTTACAAAATTTCTAAGTGGTTTTACTAAGAGTTGATGAAGTTTTTAATAGGGTATAACAAATAAAACGAACTTTTAAACATTATCTCACTCTGTGAAATGATAAAAATAAACAATATCTCATTCATCAAATCACTAGTTGTCTGTCATACCTCCGTTTTAAGTACAACTGCAATAATATCATGGTTTTAACCTAAGGATATACCTTTTATAGCAAAGAAGCATTTTAAAATGAATTTCTTTAGTAAAAATTTACATTTTGCATGCCACTGATACATACAAAACGTTCAACCAATGTGTATTTATAAGCAGTGGCGAGTTATGACTCAAGTAGAGTAGATCTGTTTGATAAAAATCAAACATCATGTGCCCTTGGATATCATATTGGTGTATTGCAAGAACTATCACGGATAGCTAATATCACTGTTCGAATAACTTAGTACTCTTGCATATTAAGCAGTATTAAAACTGCCACAAAATTCCTAACCGTTTGAAACTGTCATTGAACTTTAACTCTGCAGAGAGCTACTAAAAGAAGATTACTCTAGATTTCCTAACGAATAAGTTTAACAACAAGCGCCATAATTTTAGACAAAACAAAGTAGTTTATATTTAAAATCCCAAGAATTTTGAGTACTTCAAACCAACAATGCAAAACATCTTGCTTTCAAATTTTTTGGTTATCGGTTTTGACATGATCATAATATTTTTAAAAGCACATGTTGGTAATTTACTTAAATTATTGAAAGATACCACAGGACAGAAACAACCAGGAATTAAAGTCTGGGTTTCAATAGTAACAAGAGCTTTATCATCCGAAAATATAGTTATGATGATGAGAAATTGTTCTCATGATTGAAAACAATGGTACAATGTCAAAATTTTTTTTTTCAAAGTTTCTTCTACATGTAAAAGAAAAAAACCATAAGTCTCAAACATTAATTGCAAAATGTTTTTCTATCTATATAGATACTGTTACGGTGATTAGTGGAACATCAATATTGTTCATTGATCCATTGTATGAGGAGATTGATCCCAGAAAAGTTTGTTGCCAGGTATCAATATCAGATTTTGTGCAGCAAGATGTGTGTGGTCCGCAAGGATTAGAAGCTTTATACAACTTTTTTGGAATTAATGAAGACACCATCAAAGAGGGGAATTTTGCTGGAACAGTGTTCTATTTCCCCCTTAGAAATTCACCATCAAACTTGTCGGAAAATGTTTATACACCACATAAAGTTTCAAACCTCCTAGCATCATTCAAGAAGGAAATTAGCTCCGAAATGCTATTTCTTACATCAATTGAAGAAATTGGATTGTTCAATATGGAAAAAAGCAGCTGGAAATCTGATACTGTAGTTTCATTAGATGATAATTGTGCCAAAGGTATCAGAGAAGACAGAGAACGATACAAAGCTGAAATTAAGTCGATTGAAGATCATATGGAAAGAGATGATCATTGGATTCACCATTGTGATTCTGTTTGGATGAAGTGTACTGTTACATTCAATGTTGAGATAGATGAAAAAACATCAAGAGAAGAGTGGCTGGTTATCAATTATTTTCATGCAGGTGCCATGAGTGCTAAAATCTCAAATCTTATTAGAAACAGGAGGTCTAAATACAGACCATACATTGGTATTGCAGCACGGCTTGATCAACCCATTTCATGTGGTCAGATATTCTGTTTTCTACCTCTACCTTTTGAGGATGAAAGTTCCACAGGACTGCCTGTCCATGTGAATGGATTTTTTTCACTTGACAGTAATAGACAACATATAAAATGGCCTTCCCATGATCAAACAAGTAGCGATTCACATCTAGAAAATGATATGCTATGGAATGTTTGCATGGTGTGTGAAATTCTACCAATTGTTTATAAAGAACTTTTTGAGGTTTTGCAAACTGACTTCAAATCAACACCAAAGGAATTGAACATATTTTACAATTGCATTCCTAGAATGACAAAAATTAAGCACAACTGGGCCAGTGTTGGAAAAAAAATAAATGAATATTTGCTGGAGTCAAGCATACCGTGTATTGAGAAAAGAACGTGGGTGCCTATGAGGGGTGCTTATTTCGCCAACTTCAAAGAAGACATCCAACAGAATGTGAAGGACTCTGTTATAGATGCTTTCTTGAAATGTGGACAAAATGTCGTTATTCTTGGGGAACATGTGGATCTATTTCAACAATGGAGTAGTCTTGCAGACATAAATTATACAACTCCTTTGAAAACTCGAAATCTACTAAAAATGAAAAATGGATACAAAGGGCTTCAAAGAAGTTGCAAAGAACATATTCTTATGTATTGCTGCAGTGATGGCGAGATGTCTGACCTGGAGGGAATAGAGTTGTTACCACTCCAAAACAAGAGTTACACCACTTTTCAGCACAAACAAAGAGGGGAACAAGAAATCATTTATTTGTGTGAAAAAGAAGAATTGGAAATTCTGATTGGCAAAGAATGTTCTCTTGCATTAAAAGACTCAACTGAATTTGGGCACTTATTAGAGAAACTTGCCAGTTCAGGTATATAGTTTTTCTTCATATTTTAGCTATTCTTGATCAAAGTTTAATTGTATAAAGACTGATACATAAATTTCAAAATAATTAGTTAAAGGTCATACGACAAGTTCCTCAATTTTATATAGCCTTTTCCAGGAATTTGTTAATGGTTTAGTACTACAGTACCGATCAGACCCAACCTAACACCAGAGTAATCCCCAACTAAACCCTGGGTTTACTTTTGGGGTTTACTCTGGGTTTACTTTTTGAAAATTTGGGTCCACTGGGGGTTTACTTTGGGTTTACTTGGAAATTGCTTTTGAGGTCAACTGTACGTGCGCACTGAAGTGTGAAGCAAACCCGTCTTTTATCTTATCATCCAACTGCCTGTAATTCCTGCCCCTTGTATATTCCGATTACACAGTTAGCTACTGCTTTCAGGGGTATACATCCGACCGGGTTTACTCTCTGTGTCCACTCTTGGTTTACTTTGGGTTTACTCTTGGTTTACTCTGGGTCCACCCAGAAAGTAAACCCAGGGTTAAGTTGGGGTTTACTTTCTGTAAGGTTGGGTCTGATCGGTACTGTACTTTGACAAGCTTTCTTGCAAAAAATTAGGGTACCTTACCAGGCATTTCTGCAGAATACTAAAGTATGCAATTTCCTACATAATCTTGAAAATACACTTGAATTGCTGATAAAAAAAAATAAATAAATATACAACACAGCGAAATTCACTATATTGGAACTCTATCTCGGCCGGGGCAGGGCTATGAACTTACGACCTCTAGAACCTATACGCCTCTGGCAGTAAGCGGCCACGGTTCTAACCACTCAGCCATCTAGACATTTAACCATATCCAAGTAAATTTTAATCATGTGAAAAAATTATTAAATTAGTATTTTTTATTGGAACTCTTTTTTACGAGGAGATACAAAAAAATTCTCGAGGAACGTGTCGTCTGACCTTAAATGGGGATAGGTCATAAATGTAAACACTAGTAAATGATGTATTTTTTAAAATTGTTTAGTATTCCTATACATTTAGAAGACAAGTACATTATTTGGTTAAAGTAAGCAAAGATTCCGGTATATTAAAACATATTTATTCATTTCCCATGAAACAGGATTTTGGTGTTAGTTCTGGTATTTGAAATAATGTAAAGGAAAAGCAGTCATTTTCTCTATTAGAAGTTTAAACATATCAAGGTACTTACTACAACAATGTGAACTTTATTATCACTATGTTAGTTTCAGTAAAAGGAGGAGTGGTGTTGTTTGATGTTTTCTTATAATCACAAAGTCCAACATATCGTGCAAAACTCAAACAATAAGTAAGGATTGTAAATTGTGTCTTAATTGGTTAAATCTCTCAGAGTTTGATTAGGGGGAACTGTAATTAGATATATTCTTTCTGCTCAAAATTTAAATAAGTAGTTGACAAATTGCAAAATAAAAATTATGTTTATGTGTTAAATCCCAGAAAATGGTTTGGTTAATTTGGATAAAAATACACAATGATTGGTCAATAAATAATCAATTAATACTACTCATTTAAAATGATCCGCACATATAGTACGGGCAGTTGAGTAAACCTTTTCGGTCATTAGAGTAAAACCATGCGACAATCATATTTTTATTATTGACTGATAGCGATGTTTGCTGTATGGGCTCTAAGTTTCGGAATATTCGTCAACTATGAGCAGAATCATATCATTATTTTAACATTATGACAAAAATGTATTTTTTTCAACTTTGAGATGACTGAACTTTTTACCGTTGATCATTCTCTAAACATTTATAGTCACTGTAAATGATGCAATAATATTAATCTTACGTTTGTTTTTTTAGTATTTTTTTTTATTTTGCAGGTTTCTATGCCTTTCGAAATATGTGTTCGAGTACCTTGTTTCGGTTTTTAAACGACATTGTAAAAAAGGCAGAAAGTAATACCGATAAGCCAATGCTGCTTAGACACTCAAGTGCTGTTTTTGGAGACATATGGCTTGCTAAAGTATGGCAATATCTTACAAATAGCTTTAGGCAACAAATCTCACTTGACACTGTGCAAGAGTTGTGTCTTGTTAAAACGAAGGAATCAGATGAACTGAAAAAGGTTTCCGACTCGTTTATTTGTGAGACAGGCATAAATGATTGTCTCATAAAAACTTTGGCATATTTCAGAATTTGGGTTGTGGATACGACATTTCATGACAGTTATTTGCTGAAGCCAGGAAAAGGGATTGCTCAAGAATTAAATAGTGAAGGAAAGAGTAAAGTTTTGGAAAAATGTAATGCAAATGATGTGATTTCATTTAACAATCAGAGCACTGACACAGAAAAGGAATTGCTCAAAGAATTCTTACCAGATTCAATAAAAAAATCATTGATGTCATCCTTACGAGGACTGAGCATATTCAAATGTTTTTCAAATGCTCATACAGTTTGTTTTGATTACACGTCTTTAGATCAATGTGACAGAGTTTACATTGGAAACAGGGATTTTCCAATTCCGTTTCCAAAGAAAATAATTATGTCTACAAACAGACTTGAAGAAAGACTTTTACTCGAGCTGAATGCCTCCAAGTTTGATTTAACTGACTGTGTACAGAGTTTGCTGGAAGAAAATGGTGAACGACTTATTGAAGTCAATGATGATGACAAACGCAAGTTTTGTTTTTATGTTTTAGGGAAAAGATCAGAACTTAGAAATTGGGAGGATATTCAAACACGCTTGAATAAAGTCAAATTTATAAAAAATGGAACCAAACAGCTTTACAGTGCAAATGAGCTCTATGATCCAAATGATTTGGTTCTTAAAGATTTGTTTCTTGGCGAGTTCAGATTTCCTAAAGAGCATGGAAAAGAAATGTCTCTTCTTTGCACCTTGACGTTTCAGAAAAATCAAAGTAAAGAGTTTTTTAAAGACATTTTTCACACGTGTCAAAATTTTGAAAAGAATACAACAGTCTTAAAGGAAAAAAAATCCAATGCCCTGTTACAAATTTTAAGACAGGATCCTCAGATTGTAGAGGAAATTTACACATTCAAAGTTGTGCCGTTTAAAGAAGAAAGGAACACAAACTATCCAAAGTCAATGAACTGGTACACAAATCCAGAAACATTTGTCTCTTTTGAGATGATGTATAGTGCACAGTATATATTTATTATTGGATCAGTGGTTCCGACACCCAAAACAGAATGGGAGGAGTTTGTTGGATCAATGCAACCAGCGTTGCCTGATGTCATTAAACATTTTCACAACATTGTTATGTGTTATGATGAAGATGAACACGCAGGATATTGTTTTATGATGGAGAAAGTTTATCAGTATTTAGCAAGACAAAAACATTGCGATATAGTTCAGCAGCTTCCAGTCAATTGCGTTTTTACAGAAAAGGGATTTTTGCCAGCTAGTAACATTTATATAGAACGCAATAAATCGGATATGGATTTGAAACCATATTTCATCCCATTGCCAAAAGAATACATTGTATTGAAGGATATGTTTGAAACTTTTGGTTGCAAAAAGAGTCAATCGAGCTCTCTACTTATCGAGTCTCTAAATGAAATTGACAAAATTCAACTGGATAAAAATAATGAGTCCGACAGCAGAGAGGATCTAACAAAGGCAAAAAACATCCTTAAAAAGTTGTCAGAACTCACGAAAGAAGAACTGTCTGATATAAAAGATGAAATTAAAGTGCCAATTCAATCGATGAGCTCAGATAAATTGGAGTTTAAATTTGCCAAAAAATGTGCATATTCAGATTCAGATTCAGATTGGTTCAATAAAACTTTTTCAGAGGAAGATAATGTATGTCTGATTCACTCAGAAATTGACAAAGGAATTGCTGAAAAAATTGGTGTAAAGTCATTGAAAAAGTTTACTATATCAGACGCTGAAGAAATTTGTTCTGAATTTGGACAATCGGAGCCTCTTACACAGCGGTTGAATCGTCTTTTAGAAGAAGGATACACGGATGGTCTCTCTGTTCCAAAAGAACTCATTCAAAATGCAGATGATGCTGGTGCGTCTGAAGTATGTTTTCTCTACGATGAAAGGGAAAACGAAGATGCAAAATGTTGTCTTTTGGATTCTGGAATGGAAGAATGCCAAGGGCCAGCCTTATGGGCTTTCAACAATGCAGTTTTCTCGTCTCGTGATTTTGAAAACATCCAAAAACTAAGTGCTGGAACGAAAAAGCATGACACAACAAAAATAGGGAAATTTGGTTTGGGATTCAATGCAGTGTATAATTTAACAGATGTTCCAAGTTTTGTAAGTGGAACACATTTGGTGTATTTAGATCCACACGGCAAATATTTGGGAGATGCAATTGTAAACAAAAGAAGTCCCGGGATTAAGCTTAATCTTAAAAATGGTGTAATGCTTCGCAAATTGGTGAATCAATTCAAGCCTTATCAGAATGTGTTTGGATTTAGATCATCAGTTTTTTCAGAAAACGAGATGTACAAAGGAACATTATTCAGATTCCCTCTCCGTTCAAAACCCCAATCCATGACAAGCGAAATCAGCAACAAAGAATACTCTTCCAAAGAAATGGAAAAACTAATGAAACAGTTCTGCAATGCTAGTGGAAATATGATTCTTTTTACACAAAGCGTAAAACAGATCAAAATTTTTCACGTAGATAAAGACTGCATCAATCCTGATGAAGAAATGAGGCTGGTACTTACAATCACGAAAGAAGAAAATTACGGAGAAACTTTTAAAAAGTGGGAAAACAATATATTAAAAGCAGCGTCTGAACATTGCGTCTCAAAAATGCATTTATCAAAATTTCTTGCAACATTCCAAACAAAGATAATCTTATCAAGTGAAGGCCACTCATGGATTGATCAAAGTTCGAGACTCTATGAGGAAACTAATTGGGTAATATCGTGGGCACTAGGACAAAGTAGATCCCTGAGACTATTCCATGAGAAAAAAAGTGATGGTGCACTTCCAATATCAAGTGTTGGAATTCCAGTATGTATATCAAATGGACATTTTTCTCCTGTATTTCTTGGAACAAGGAATCCTGATTTGAACAGGTTCGGATTTTATGAAACGGGTCACCTATTTTGCTTTTTACCATTACCAATTAAAAGCCCACTTGCTTTCCATGTAAATGGAACCTTTGCTTTATCCTCAGACCGTCAACGGCTTTTGACTAGAACTGAAGATGACAAAGATAACACACGGCAATATGTTTGGAATGATTCTTTACTATCAGATGCAACATTAGAAGCCATTTTAGAACTCTTAACTGTGATAAACGATTCTGCAACAGAAAATTATATGGGCTATGAGTTGTGGCCAACAACAGGTGAAGATATATTATGGGGCACATTACAAGATGAGTTCTTCAAAGCTGTTGTAGAACGTATGTTGTGCGTATTCAAAACGTATCAAGGATATAAAACCTTTCAAGAATGCATATTTTTGCATGTAGAAATCAAGTCAGATGAGCATCTAAATAGGATTGCATTTGATATTTTAAAAGAAAATCCACTGGACGGAAAAATCATCACGGATATACCAGATGAAATTTACCAAAAATTGGAAGCTTGCCATAAAAAAACTTTTGATAATCACGTGGTTTCGTATGAAAAGTTCATCACATATTCATTTTTACCAAATATAGCAAAGTATTCTGGAGATGTCTATGACAAAATAGTGTTAGGAGCACTTCGTTCAAAACATAAGAGCATTTTAATGGCATTGGAAGACTGTAATTGCATAACAACTTGCACAGAAGATTTGCGGAAGTCTCCTAAAGATCTAGTTCACCCTCGCTCTTTGGTTTCTGGGATATTCTTAAATGAAAATGAAAGATTTCCTTCAGAATTGTTTTGCAATGAAAAAGACTTGGATGTTCTTGTAAGTCTAGGAATGATGAAAGAAGAAATACAATTTGACCTTTTGAAAATACAAACCACGAAAGTGAAAAAACTATCAACAAGGTGCACTGAATGTGCTTTTCTTTGCTCAAAAGAAATTGTCAATTATGTAAGTCGAAAAGTTCCAAAAGCATCAAGGAATCAACTTTCTGATATACCTTTCCTACCTGTAAAAGAAAAACCAGATAACTGGCCACCTATTAAATGGGCTACTGATGCCTCAGTTCAGATAAATATGAAATGCTCCGATCACAAACATGTTAAAAGCAGCGTTCAACTTTTTGAAAGACCATGCAATTTATTCCTCCCCAACTTACTAAACTTAGTAGGCTGTTCTAAACCCCTTCTTGGAAGATTTGACGATTTTTCGATACAATTTTATGAGCTACAACTGCTTGGTTTGAAAACAGAAAAAGATATTGACGTGAAAACTCTGCAATGTCAAGTCACGGAACTGACAAAGACACCAGAAAATGCCCAAATTAAAGAGATTGAAGAAATGTGCAGAGAGCTTTATAGAACAATTTCTGACCGATTGACAGAGCAAGATGTCAAAGATTTTGTTTGCAATGAACTATCGAAATTACCTTGCATTATTACTGAGAAAACTTTTGTCTATCCGAAACAGGTTGTTTTATCATTGATGCATGACTGCAGTCCGTATTTTTATGGATTAAGACCGTGGTGTGCTAGAAGTTTTACTCCTTTAATGGAACAATGTGGAGTCAGAAGTTTTTTCGAATCGTGCGAGATCATTGACGCACTGTTCCGCATTAAAATTCAACACGATGGGAAAAGGTTGTCAAAAGATGCATTAGGTTTGGTTTCTCGAATAACAAATCTTTTTGAAGACTCTCACTTTATTCAAGCTGAAAACCTTTTCCTTCCAGATACAAATGGATTTTTTTGTCATGTGAATGATTTATGCATCAATGATCTTGATTGGATATCCACAACGGAATCAATGAAAGTTCTAAATGCAACAATATCTCAAAAAGTTGCAGAAATGGCAGGCATTAAATCTAAAAGAGTCCAGAGTATATTGAATGATTCTGAAGAATTGGGTGAAGACTTTGGACAACATGAGGATCTAACAAGTCGAATCAAACGAATTCTAGACGGATATCCACAAGGAAGTATATTAAAGGAACTTCTTCAAAATGCTGATGATGCAGGGGCGACGGAGTTGCACTTCATAAAAGATTTTAGATTTCATGGAACTGAGCACATATTCAGTGACACTTGGAAAGAGTTACAAGGCCCAGCCCTCTGTGTATATAATGATAGTGTATTTACTGAAAAAGACTTGAAAGGTATTCAGAATTTAGGAATAGGAAGCAAGGGAGAAGACCCCACATCCACAGGGCAGTATGGAGTTGGTTTCAATGTTGTGTATCATCTTACTGACGCTCCATCATTTTTAACCAGGGATTTGAAAAGTAAATTGGATACATACTGTGTACTTGATCCCCAACAAAAATACATTTCTTGTGCTTCATTGAATAAAACCGGTAGAAAATTTCGAAATGCATCCGATATGGTAAGAAAAAAATTTACAGACATCATGCCTTGCTTTTTAGAGAAAAGCAACATTTGGAAATCATCTCGAGGAACTTTGTTTCGATTTCCACTCCGATGCAATCACGATTCTTTACTTTCTCATAAAGTTACAAGTTGTGAAGATTTAAATGTTATGATGGATATGTTGAAAAACGAGATAGCTGAATGTCTTATTTTTCTCCATAACGTTAGAAAAATAAGTATTTCTTCAGTAAAAGAAGATGGATCTTTGGAAAATGAGTTCAATGTCACTGCCGAAATATCAAACAAATCAGACGAAGAAGATTTTCAAATTTTAGCTCGAAACGTTCAAGAAAACCTAAAGCAAAATACGTCGTATGCATGTGAAGTGAAAAGAAAGGAAATGAAGTACCTTTTGAACATTCGTATTAATAATGAGTTTGTACAAGAATGGCTGGTCGTCACAGCTTTTGGCTTTATAAATGAAAGTTCCATTCCAACACAAATTCAAAACGCTTATGCAGAGAATCGATTAGCTTTGTTACCTACCTCAGGGATAGCATTTAACCTGAAAAGCGAAAGGTTACCACAGAATAAAGAGGAGCAAAATGTCAAAGAGGAGCCCAAAGACCTTCGAGCATACTGCATTTTGCCACTACCTTTGCACACTGGTTTACCTGTTCATGTAAACGGACACTTTGCGTTAGATCATGAGGCACGGCAAAACATTTGGTGGCCTGAAAAGGAAGATTTAAAATTGTGCTGGAACAAATGTTTAATTGAAAACGCTATTGTTCCGACATATGTTTCTTTTCTACATCACTTAAAACGAATCCTGTTTACCCCAGGTTTTCCTACACATCCCCAGAGTCATTTGAATTTGTTTTACAATGCGTTTCCATGCATGGAAAATATTAGAAATAAAGTTTGGCAACATACAGCGAAAAGGTTTTACAACTGCATTATTGAATCGAACTGTTGTGTTTTCCCAATTGTAAGAAAGGACTACGAAAATTTAGCAATGACACAAGCTGAACAGCAGAAGAGGGACTCGGAAAAAACACAAAAGGTTAGAAATGAAACAACTGAAGCAATAACATTAACATTAGAATCAAAAGATTTAGAAATTAAATGGGTTTCTCTGCTTTCTGGCGACTTTCCAGCTTATTTTGATGACATAAAAAAACAATTAATAGACAATCTAAAGCATCAAAATTACTTTGGACAAAGTTCAATGAAATGGGCTTCACGCGTATCAGATTTCCTTGCGGGTGTTCTTAAAGACCTTGGAATGAATATACTTGATTCGCCAATGCAGATATTCCAGAGTATGGAAGACGCTGGAACTAATGTCCACATTGTTTCACCAAAACATGTGTTGGATTTTTTGAAATCATACAGATCAAGAAAGGTCGGCAAATGTAACATTGAACAAGTAAACGTAGATGTGTCCGAGACAAGATTTCAAAGTATCAATGCAGTTTGTCATATTTTAGATTACTGTTTAAAAGACAGAGATTTAACTGCTTCCGATTTTCAAAATGTCCCTCTTTTACTCTCAGAAGCAAGCAAAATTCATGAATTTGAAGAGAAAAATCAAATATTTTTAACACCAATAAGACATTTGTTGCCTCTATCTGCAAATAAAATTGTACACTATTTGCAAAATGATATGCTTCATACAAGTAGTGTGTTTAAAACGTGTGTTAAAAGTTTACAAATTAAGGACTTGGCAATTCTTATAGATGAAAATGTCCCAGAAAGGTTTCGTAGAGGATCAGTGGAATCCTGGGATAAGAAATCACTACATTTGCCAAATAAGAAGTGGATTAAGCGTTTTTGGCTTTTCCTTTGTAAAAATCTTTTAAGTCTGAGAGAAGAATTCAGTGACAAAAAACAATTACAGAACAAGACGAAACAGAATAAAAACAGTCCTACTGAAGATCTGGGTTGCTCACTGTTAAAATACTTGGGGTTATGCAGTTTCTTGCCTGTGTCAAAAAATGGTGCAGACAAACTATATCCTTTAGGTGAGGGAAAACACGTTTTTAAATTTTTGCCAAACTCTGACTGCCCCGAGCAAGTGGCATTGAATCGGATGAATGTTCCCGTGTTGGATGAACAGTGTTTATTTAAAGTAAGAGAAGAACAACATTTTGACCGGTGCCTTATATTAGAGATAACAGGAAACTTGGTAGCTACATTAGAAAGTGCAATAGATACATTGAATTGCGTCTATGTAAATAAAAACACCCTTAATCTTGACAAAAATGCTTGTGCAACAATGCTGGAGTTTTTTGTGAGACATATGGATATATTTGAAAAGAATCCAAGTTGCAAAAACAAACTTAGAAACTTGCCTTTTTATTGTGGTTTAGATAACACGCTAGTCGCATTGTCGGAAAATGACATCATTGTGTTGCCTGAAGAAATGCCTGAATGTGGTATTCACACATTTGGACTGCAAATATCAAAAGTATTCATTAGACAAGAAAGTGTATCGGCACAGTTTTTTACTTTTTTAGGTTGTATTACGATAACAGCTACAGAGTTATACATCAATTACATTCTGCCTTATTTCAAGAAAATGCCATCGACAGCTATTCTACATCACGTGATGTTTATCAAAAACGAAATCTTTCCTCAACTGTTGTTGAATAAAAATGAGAAAACCGGAATGTTAAAAGATTTACTAGAAAATATTGCGTTCATACCGGACGGAAATGGCAAGCTAGAAAGTGCATGTAAATTTTTTAACCCACATGTAGAAATTTTCATGACAAAAAATAAACTTTGTCAACCAAATGAGCTTCCCCCTTCTCCTTTTAACCAAAAGGAATGGGAACCGTTTTTAGTATACTGTGGAATGAAAAACTGTATTACGACAGATATTTTTCTAGACTTGGCAGATCGATTGGAAACACTGGCAAAATATCAGGGCATTAATCGTGTAGTAAAGGAAAACTCTGAACGCATGGTTAGAATACTCTTTTCGGACCGATTGCCGTCCACACAAATTTCGTTTCAGAGAATTCAATATGCGAAGTTCCTTATTCCACTCGAAATACATAAAAATTTGCTGACTATTGCTCCTGGAACAGACAGAAAAAATCGTCTTCTTTGCTTCCATAATACAACATTGCCATCAAATAAACTTTTAGTATGGACGGTGATGGACGCTGTTTCAAATGATATTTCAAATATAATGAGCAGGGTTGATATAAGTGTTGCTGTAGAGAAATGTGGGTTCTTAGAAGAACCGTATCAAGAAACTGTAATAAACCATACAGTCAATGTGTGCAATGCCCTTAAAAAGAGTATAAGAACCTTGTGCTCTGTAAAACCTGAAGTGGAAGATTTTGTCACAAGAATGATGACACAAATATATGCATTTTTGCAGAAAAATTTGAGAAACGAAAATGTGTGTTGTATGAAAAACATTCCATTTATTTTTATCTGTGAGCGAAAAATATTTGTTTCGCCTAAGCAAGTTGTTTTGAGTATCAATAAAGATGAAGAAATACCGCCTTATTTGTTTAAGACTTCGTCGGAATTTGGACAATTTCATTCTCTTTTTGAAACACACGGAGCAGCAAAATTCCTAACATGTACTTTTATAGCAAATGTGCTCCTTGAAATATGGAATAAGTCCAAAGGAAACATTCTCGAGCCAAACGAAAGATCGAGTACTAATAAGGCAGTTAATACTCTGTTTTCAAAACTCAAAACAAGAGATGAAATAGATTTCAATGTGCCAGTTCTTTACTTACCAGGCAAGAACAATTCTTTGATACAGAGCAGTGCATTATTATTTATCGATGACAGGCTGTTAGAAGACAGAATTGGGAATAATATGCCTGATATGGAATACTTTGTTGGATTTGAACAACTGGGTATAAAAGTCTATGATCCTGTGTCTGAAATATGTAGACTTCCAGAAAAACATAGACCACATTTTCTATCGAAAGTTGTGATAGAGCAGTTAGATGCGGATTGTAAACAAAACCTAAAATCGTCAACATACGCACAACATTTACAAAAACTAATACATTGTCAACATTTTCTTGATGGTGTATGCAGACTTATCAGAGATGAGCAATACAAAAATGACTGTTTTTGTGAAAAAGAAGTAGAAATAGAAATAGGGAAAAAACTTCAGTTAGTCGAAGTAAAATGCGTCGACAAGCTAACAACTGTTATGACGTACAAAAATAAAATATTGCCAAATACTAGTAAACAAAAGTCAATATTTTCGGTCAAAGAAAGCAACGATACTAAAATGGAAAAATTATGTATTTATTTTGAAGCAGCTGGAAATCCAGATGATTCTACTTGGCTGAAAAACTTTACCAAGCAGGTTGCGATCACCATGAATAGATACTTAGGAAAACCACTTAAAGAAAACAATATTCATCTTCCAGACTTACTAAAATGCATTCTCTCGCCAATGTCAATAGAAAGGGAATTAGACAATCTTGGCATATGTAGAATAGACGAAAAAAATCTTTCAAAAGAAACGTTTATTCTAGTACTTGGAGATGAAATTCCCATGGACCTTCTACAAAAGTTGAAAAACGACTGCACGAACATATATCCAGAAGAATATGTGGCGTATGAACAGTTCAGATCCATGGATAGTAAAAACAATATTAATGAGAATGAACCGATGTTTATTTTAGCAAAAGTGCTCAAAATTCATTATCAACAGCATATTAATCTGAATGAAGATGAGTTACCAATCGGCTATTTAATCGACATTGGGAGTAATCAACAAATAGAAGCTGCTGCATCAAAAGTATATAAATTCAACTGAGAGAATGTTGCTGATGTTCCATTTTAGTTTTGTTTATACAGAAAAAAAGAAATTAGTTTTTCTTTGAATTTCTGAGAGGATAAAAGGAAAATAAGAATACGGAAGAACTTCAAGTAATTAAATCTTGAAAACCCCTTATCAAAATGAGACATTAACATTTTATTAACTTTCTTCGTTTACTTTGTACAAAACAAAATACAGAAACATCATATAACCGGGTCAAGGGGAAAAAAAGCAGGACATTATTAGCGTGAAAAACAATTTGATATATAGTGAATGGTAAATTCATAGTGTATTATGAGGAGTCCTCAATCTAAGCATACAATACAATCGTTTTAACTTGAGAATGAAGCAGAATTCCACCTCCAGACTGCAACATCAAACAACGAGTTGCTAATAAATGCCATCAGGTAATACATTTGTCTTTAGTTGCAGGGCTGTACTATTTTAAACAATTATGAAACTTCAAACTTTGACGTTTCTGGTGCCCGGTCGAATTAAATCAATATATTAATAGAAGTTTTGTGCTAGTAACGTAAGCTTATCATTTAATGGGAAATATACAATACAATTGATCATAAGAATCAAGAGAAGAAACAAAATAAAAAAGAATTGAATCGTTATTGCTTATCTAATAGTTTATGCAAGATATATTTCTATACAAAACGATAACTATTAAATTTTAATGAAGTTTAAGATCAATTCTTTGTTATATCAACACTTAAACAAATGTATTTTTATGTTTAACGCTCTGGTTCAGATAGAAGCAGTATGGGTTAGTATTTACAAAAAAAGTATTTTGAACCATAGAGTTTTATTTTTACATTGTAACTCACCTGAGCTGAAATCTCAACTGGGCTATTTTGATCACTTTTTGTCTGATGTCTGTCTATTTGTGCATTTGTCCGTACACTTTTCACATAAATTTAACTTTTTTTCTGGTATCCCTGGGCAAACTTCTTTTCTTGTACCACTGGCCAAACTTAGCACCAAGCATAATTGGGCGAAGGAATTTTTAGTTTGTTAAAATTAAGAGTCACACTCCCTTTTAAAGGTTGATAATTAAGAATTGTGAACATTTCTATTTTTTAAAGGATGATGAAAGAATCATTTGGCCAGAAAAGCTTCAACTAGTGAAGAAATATGTTTATGAAAGTATTGTAGATTCAAGTTAGTTCAGATCATAATCCCCGGGCATAGGGTAGGGCCCTACTGGGATGTCCAATTTTTACATAGGAATATAGAGAGAAAAACCTTTAAAACCCTTCTATTTGCCTAGAAAAGCTCTGTTACTTCAGTGAAAGCATCCTCAGATAGTGTCGATTCAAGTTTGCTAAAATCATGATCGTTAGGGTAAGTTGGGGTCACGATGATGGACTATTTTTTTTTTTCAATTATTCGGACTCTCAAATGTTTTAATATATGGTATTGCTTATATGCAAGCGTCTTGATATATTGTTGACTCTAAATTGTTTTCCAATTTTGATGTCAATATTGACATTCCTGATAAAGTTGCAAATTACTGTCAAGTACGGACAGCTTCAGTTGTAAATAAAAATTAACACGATATCGTCAATATCGTAAACAAGGTAAGACAGCATCAGTGCTTGAATAACGTGTATATGATGTTATTAAACTATTGTAAGGTGTTATCGCAGAGATATCATCAATATGAACAAAACGTATATGAAAGCCTGCCAGAAATAGAAATGTTCAATGTAATTGATTACACGTATACACCAAAGGATATCTATACGATATCGTCGACATCGACAACAAGTTAAAACAGCAGCAATTAAACTAACTTATAAAAGTTGGTATTGTACTATATATATATATATATATATATATATATATATATATATAGTCAATTTCAAAAGGAAGTAAAAGAATTGCCTATACAAATGATAGATGTTTTAATAACTACAGTTGTGTACATATGCAAATCAATATCGATACAATATTGTCGATGTCGGCGTAAAGTACGGATACTCTATTGTAAAATGTCTAAACATGAATATATGCAAAATAAAATCTTTATAATCATGGTGTTTAAACAAGGTTTACATTGCTCAGTACAGAAATGCATTTGAGTTAATAAAATTGAAATAAGTGAATCGATATTGATGAAATATCGTCGATATCATCGCGATCGAAAATATATCGTTTCTTGGACAATGTGTGAGTTCTTTCCAAGACACCATATAGTATCGATACTGATGATATCGACAATATTTCATCGATATTGATGCACTTATTTTAATTATATTAACTCAAATGCATTTTTGCATTGTGCACTGAGCAATTTAGACATTGTTTCTATATAAAATAAGATTCAGTGATTAACATAAAAACATCTTGAGAATATTTTTATACAGGACTATTCTACCGCATTGTCCAGATACTTTGTATATAACTCCATAAAGCTGATAATTGTTGTTAAGGTGAACAATGTTGCCCATTGGCCTCTTGTTTGTAAAACCATTATAAATGAAGATGGGGTCCAGTGGAGTAGCAGCTTTTTACATAAAATTAACAGAGAATTCCTTTCGGAGAAAAAGTAAAAAGAAGAATTTGTAAAAAAGAAGTGGAAGCACAACCTGTGCAGTATGTAGATTTTGCAAAATTGTGTCATATCTGAATCCCTAGTTGAAAAAGCGATGTTTTCGAATTTAAATTTAAAGTTAAAATGTATAGTAAAAAAGTTCTTCTGAAACAAATAGATTCTAATGTTTAAAACGAGTAAAAAAGGAAATAGTGTGAGAAAGTTTAATATTTTATCCTTGCGATAACCATTATGGGTATACCAGGCATGCACCTGGTCACCACATACGGGGGAGGAGACTATTGGTACCTGGAAATGACTAATTTACAAAGCAAATAGGTAAGTAGTGTATGTCTTACGTCTGAAAGCGATGCTTATAAAAAAGTACACCTTTTTTTTTACAGTTGTGTGACCTGGATGCCATTCGTAGTAGAGATGGGACGAGAATACCCTTGAAGTTGAACAATACTACCTAGGCTGAATCCATGTAGTGTTTTTTTTAAAGAAATAAACAAGCGCTATGTATATAGAACTGCTTTAAAGAGGATTTTTTTATGTTTATATTGTGTCTTTATTTGAACTAAATGTGCGTTCATCAATTATGCAATTGTCTAGAAGTGATTAATATTATAAGATTATTTACTACAACATAGTAAATTTATTTAATTAAATACACTTCATATCATATCGATATCACTTTTAAAAAAATCTTTTTAAAACATACATGTATATATCTTTTTGCTTTAAAATGTGGAGGGTAACTTAATTGAGTATGATAATCATTATTTATTTAGAAACTCGTGTCAGAGTTTCTAAAATAAGAAGACAAAGTTATTTTTGGTATAATAACGTAACTTGGATATCATTGTTGAATATACGTTTTTGTTCTTTGTGTGTGTCATATAATAACGGTGTAAAACACTTCCTTAATGATTCTTTTTTATATATACATATTGCACATTATTTGTATAAAAAAGTAAGTATTAAAAATGATACTATTGTATGATAATTATACATTGTGTAATTGCATCATAGTCTACATTTTACTATTTTATATGAAGTGTGATGAATAAAAAGTTATTGAGAATAAGTGCATCAATTTTGATTTACACGTGGACAGATTGATGAATTATACAAGGTTACCATTTACTATACACAAAACACAGGTGTGATCTTAGACAAATGGCACAGGATACATTCGGATATGATTAGTATTGAATGATAGAATATGATAGGAAATGCAATGTGAGCTATGTCTTGGAAAATTATAAGTTGCTGCAAAAACATGTCTCTTTATTATATCATTTTGTATATAATAACTGAAACACGTTCCGATGAAAACACTTTCACGTGTGTCACGGTATGTGTAACGTTGATGTTAACAAAAGATGTTTTCTTGCACAAAGGAATGAGTTGCTATACATTTTTGTACAGGTTGGGATCAATGTAATAATTATTTTTCTTCAATCATGCAAAGCCTCTAAATATGACAACTTATGTTTATGAACTATTTTTTCTGTCACTGAACAGGTACAATTTTACACTAAACATTCGTCAATTATTATAGACAATGAAGACAAACAGAATAATTCATGTAATATTTTTATTTTGTGATTTGGCGATTGTGGCCACGATCTACATAATACACAAATATGTATTTATATATATATTATGATTTTATAATAAACGTTTTAATCAAATAATCCTTATTCCTTAATGCATATTATAAATAAACCTTATCCTTATAAACCTTATCCTTATAATCCTTATCCTTATAAACCTTATCCTTATAATCCTTATCCTTATAAACCTTATCCTTATACTCCTTATCCTTAAAATCCTTATCCTTATAAACCTTATAAACAGTGACAACATTCATACTGGTACTGGGTGAGCAGATACTCAGCAGAAGTTGATAAAATACTTAAATTTAATAACAGGCGTCTCGAATAAGCGCTTTTCCAAATGTCTTTACGTGTAGGCCGTGACGGGTAGAACTTTGTCCATTCAAATTCTGCACACAACAACTAGAATGTCTCTTACATCTCCAAAGTCTAATAACACATAAATGTTTCAGCCTCACTTCTTGCTATGCCCCTCTGAAAAGAATAGGAAAACTTCGGCAGAACATTGAACAAGAAGCATAATTATATATATATATATATATATATATATATATATATATATATATATATATATATATATATATATATATATATATGCATATATATATATATATATATATATATATATATATATATATATATATATATATATATGATATGTTTAAATAAACATATATTTTAGAATATGATTGTACATAAACTGTGTGTAACAAAACATGTGTATAATGAACATTTTAGATGTAAAGGGATTGGGAGGGTGGGAATTTTGTTTTTTGATCAACAAAACAAAGTACACCTACCTCGCAATCAAAACTGCTTGGAATGTAATGATGTCATAGCTAACAGAAAAAACGTCATCTATGGTATGCCATTACGCGCAAAATAATAAGGCGCGGATCATACAACAGCAATACCGGAAACGTCGCTATAATAATTAGATTTATTTTTTATAAATAAAATAAATCGTATTATTATAGACAATGAAGACAAACGGAATAATTCATGTAATATTTTTATTTTGTGATTTGGCGATTGTGACCACGATCTACATTATACACAAATATGTATTTATATATATATTACGATTTTATAATAAACGTTATAATCAAATAATCCTTATTCCTTAATGCATATTATAAATAAACCTTATCCTTATAAACCTTATCCTTATAATCCTTATCCTTATAATCCTTATCCTTATAAACCGTATCCTTATACTCCTTATCCTTAAAATCCTTATCCTTATAAACCTTATAAACAGTGACAACATTCATACTGGTACTGGGTGAGCAGATACTCAGCAGAAGTTGTAAAAATACTTAAATTTAATAACAGGCGTCTCGAATAAGCGCCACATGGTTGTCTAATGCAAAAATTGACAACCACCGCCAACAACGAATTCGTACAGTACAGCTCACGAGTATCCCGACAAAAACACCGGCCACCGTGTTCAAAAGTCCACGCTGAGCGTGGAAGTGTCGGTACCTTTGATCTATTGTTCTCTGTTACGGCCACGACACAAGAAAAAACACGGTGTGACACGGTGCAACGCGGACAGTTACACAGTGTAACACGCGGTATTTACCTGTAAAAAAAAAAGGATTTAGGAATTAAACTTATAAAAAATAAAATATTTATTGATGTACGTTAGAGAGTTAATGAAAAAGAAATAGATAATTAAAATAAAGAAAATTGGAAGTCACGCAATTTTTAGACCTATGCGATTGTTACGGTTGATTTTTATTGATTTTAAGAACCCAAAAAAATCGATATCGCCCACATAAAGGTTTGATCAATTAAAACACTAACACTTTCTTCTCCTTTTTAAAATTGAAATATACAGTCAAATTAGTTTTTGTTTCAGTCCGTTTTTAAACGTCGTAGTTATCGTAGTGGTTCCACAGCTTCAATAGTGCATAGAATCGTAACGGTGATCTTTTTACACTTATACTCTATTCAACGATAACAAATCTAAGGGTTGTTGAAAACAACTGCATTTTCTCTAAATAATTAAACAGCTTTATATTTAGTATATTTGTAAATTTTCTTTCTATTATACATATGTGTGATGTACTTGTAGTACTGCCCGGTACATATTCATAGAGCGTAGAATCCGTGAATCGGTACTAGATAATTTTCATTTCAACATTATCTCGCAACTTTTAAGTTAGAAATCATTTGTGTTCTTAGAAACACTACTCAGTATTGAAAAAATTATTGTTTTATTGTTTAATGATCGTCGTAAAGTGGAGAGAGAGAGAGAGAGAGAGAGAGAGAGAGAGAGAGAGAGAGAGAGAGAGAGAGAGAGAGATTACCGATATGTGTTAGACTTTACTTTCAAAACAGTTTACTTGAAATTCAGTGTAATAAGTTAGTTTTATAATTCCCATTATATTGACCCTTTTCCCTAAGATTGCGATAGAATCCATGCAGTCAGAGTCCACGTGCTTCCCCTGTCAATCAAATCAGCCCGCGAGATACATCACGTGCTCCTTCCATGATAAGGAAAAAATGTCGTTTTATTGTTTTTTAAGTCCGCAAAATAGAGAAATGTCAAACAATGAAGTATTTAGTGTTTGCAATGTTTAGTTTCTTCGTTCTTATACTGCATGTATGAGTTTTGGAATATTGCGTTGTTAAAACTCTCTCTCGCCTTCTCTCTCTCTCTCTCTCTCTCTCTCTCTCTCTCTCTCTGAGTACATCATTGTGTGCGATCATTTTTGAATTATAAGAGTTCTATTTGTATGAATTTAATTCATTTATCTTAGACCCATGGTTTTATCAACGACTTTAACACAATGACGTTTCGTTTGTACAGTAGACGATGTACATAATCAGATTTTTCGTTAAAATTTCGACACTATTTCACATAACACATATTAGATTGGTTATAAAGTAAATAAAGTTGTGTTTGTTCTAAATGCTTGCAAAAAGTTACCAGTATTATCTCAGTCATCTATTTGATTAATCTTGTTTGTTTCCGTACATATATGTACTCGATAAATAATTTCTAATCGCAAGTCAATACTTTGTGAAATTCTCGCATTTATTGAGTTGCTCTTCTAGTTCTTCGGATCCACGCGCCGGTAGTCTTACGTTTAGTTGTGTACATATCTACAGACCATTTTCTTTGTTTGTTAGAGATTAAGAAAAAACCATGGAACTAACAAAATAGAAGTAAGATATATTCAGACCATACACACGACAGGTAGTGATGAGTTACCAAACAGGTGTCCGCGGAAAGGTGTGAATAACGGCATCTCGAGTACACCTGTTTAGATGTCCAAATATACACACAGTTAGTTGTATAATACAATGACACCTAACAAGAAAGACCATGACACCTGTTGTGTATAAAACCCAAGATGAAAGACAATGGTGTGTATCTGATCAGCTTCCGTACAGGTTTATTGCACTAGTGTGAAATCACGACGCCATTACCAGCGGGAAACGGGAAATAAAGTTGAAAGTTTATTTTATGAAATGCGGGTATATTTTTAGTACATGTACAATGCTTGAATATAATTAAACAAGAGTTTGTACAATCGATCGTATAAAAGTGATTTTTGCTTATTTATTGCTACATAATTAGCTGAAGTACTAATCATTCGAGTCACCGGTAATATGGGGTTGTCATTTATTACATCACATCCACATGTATTTAAAAACATGCTCTGAAATGTTTTCATTTCTCATTATTTATTTGGTTTAAAGTAAGGCTGTAATTTAATTAAATAATAAAACAGAGTTTTCAGACAACAGAAAATAAGTCGTTTGAGCTCCCGACATTTTAATCGGATCGTCACTTACAACATCACGTGTGTTTAGAAAAAAAAAACGATGAATTTAATTGATTTGAATTTTGATCATATATCAGTTGGTTAATAGATATATTTGGCGAATTCATTTCAATTTATTTAAGAACAAATTAATTAAAAGGTACCCATTTACGCCGAGTTTTCAGAGCACAAAAAATTAACTTCACGTTGAAAGCCCCGACAATTTTCTGGGTCCGCGTAACTTAAGTTGACATTCTTTTTTTTTTTTTTTTAATTTGAAAAAGAATATATATATGTTTCAACCATTGTTTAGCTATAATTTATTAATTTCTAAACATAAGCTATTTCTATCAACGTCTCAGGTAACAATATCCACGGAGTGACACAGTGGCCACGGAGTTACACAGGCGGCCACGGTGCGACACGGTGGTTTTTCTTGAATTTTCCAATACACATACACGGTGTCACACCGTGTACACGGTGCGACACAGACCGTTTTCCACCGTGTTTTTTACACGGTGGGTGTCGGGATACTCGTGAGCTGTACTGTACCTTGACAAAAGCCTAATTTTTGGAATAAGGTCAAACCATTTCATGCCTCCTTTTCCTTGCCAAAAAACTCTGTATTTTCTTCGTCTTAATCCCAAATTAACACCATCTATGGAGTTCTTTGCGGAGTAGAACGCCCATTTAATTAGCGAGGAACCAACAATCCAAACAACCTTTTCACTACCTACATAAATAGAATACTTATATTTATAGATCTATATTTAAACAAAAGTTACTTAATCCTAATGTAGCTTTTAAAAACATTGGAACTCCATCTACCTTGCTTTTTAATTTCCAATTCTGAACGACCGTCCGAAAAACTGTCTGACGCCGCCCCTATACGGAAGGAATGAGATTTGTAAAGAGATTTTGGAAAACCAGCAACCTCAAGCGACTTGTTTAATACTGAACAAACTGGAACCTTGTGAGAGGACTGCCATCTAAATGCACAAATAACTGACCACCTATCTTTGGTCTCATAGCTATATATTTTGTCAACCACAATACAGGACATACATAATTTTTTGTTGGTTCCAAAATTACGGATTCCCCTTTTCCAGTTTGATCCGTTTTAGAAAAAGGAACTATAAGCTCTATGTAATCTACCGTGGAGTTTCGATTTGTTACAAATTTTAAATGACCAAAGGCAATAACTTGATTGGTTTGGTTTGGACTTAAATTCCCCAACTCTCAAAAAAGCATGATAAGCAACTGAAAATGCCGTTGAAAAGAGAATAGCCTCAAAATTTGACGAACATACTAAAGATGTTGTTTTAACAAGTTTCTCAAGAATGTGTTTTGTAATAGGGAGTCTGCAATCTTTTGAATGATTTGACCTTTTGATTCCCTCCAATAATTTTCTTATCAAAAAATTGTGTGTGTTGTCAGAAACCCCCAATAACTTGCATTTGAAACCAATTCCTGAAATACTGTAGATTCCTTATTTTACGCGAGTACTTAATTCCGCGATTCAACGATTTGCCATCAAATCGCGAGAACATAAAATCGCGAATGGCGAAATTTCATCATAGTTTCATGTAGTTCATATGTCTCCTAAAATGAAAAGCGAGATTTTAGAATTCGCGAGACGGGCTTCTCGCGATTTTACGCGGATATTAATTCCTCGCGTTTAATTAGGAATTTATAGTATATGATGAAATTGTAGCGTGTGCTAAACCTTTTAGCGACAGATGAGCAATAATCATTGTTTTGCCTCGGACTAGAATGTCGCGACGTCATTGGATGAAACGCGTCACGTGGCTGCCTTACAAATTTCTTTAAAAGGCAAGCGTCAAAATTTATAGCGCAACATGGCGGAGGTAACGTTATTTGAACTGATTTTCTACACAAACGTTTGTTTACATATCAAACTTTAGGTCCTCGACAAAACAAAACACTTATTAGGTTTGTTACTGACTGTTTAAAGATATTTGTGGGGTCGGTAAAGTCCATAGAAGGCTCGGCTCCGCCTCGCCTTCTATGGACTTTACCGACCCCACAAATTTCTTTAAACAGTCAGTAACAAACCTAATAAGTAATATTGATATGTGTGAAACGGGGGGAGGCCAAAATTGACGTAGTTCATATGACGATCTAAATCGCTCGAAACCCTTAAGGCTAGTTGAATAAGTATTTCTTGTATTCAAAGCAACTGAATTGAGCGTCAGGCGTTTAATTTCAGCTGTGAGATCATTCCTATAAAATCTTCCGGAATAGGAATCGGATGTAGATTGGATTCTGGGGCAAGGGCACGAAACCTGGTCCATTGCTTGCGAGAAATTGAATCAGCAATAGCATTGTTATAACCAGCAATGTGACAAGCTTTAAAATAAATATTATTCACCATGGAATGTAATACTAAAGGTCGAACCAATTCCATAACTCTGAGTGATTTAGATGATTTCTTATTCAAAATAGAAACCAAAGCCTTATTGTCAGTGTGAAATACTATCTTTTTGTCAAGAAATTGAGTTTTAAATAAGAAAAAGGCAAGGACAATCGGCACCAACTCTAAAAATGTTATATCTAACATAATATTTTGCTCTATCCAACTTTGAGGCCAACCAAAATATGCCCATTGACCATGAAAGTATACACCGCAACCTAACTGATGATTGCCTGTACTATCAGTGTAGAGGTGCAGTTGGTCATTTGATAACCAACTGACATCCATAAAATTTAAACTACCATTAAAATTGTGTAAAAAATCTAACCACACTCGGAGGTCTGATTTCATTCCCAGCGTTAATCTAATAAAATGACCAGGATGTTTAATTCCACACATGGCATCACAGAATCTTCTGTTAAAGGCCCTTGCTGATGGAATAGCTTTTGCACAAAAATTTAGAGTGCCTACCAAAGATTGTTTCTCTAAGCGTAGTTTTTGTTTTCCGTAACATAACTTGTAGTAAATTCTCCAAAACAATTATTTTTTCGTTTGGAATTCTGATAACCATTTTATCTGTATCGATAACAATACCCAAAAATGTAAGAACAGTTTTAGGGCCTTCTGTTTTTTCTTCTGCTAGTGGGATGCAAAATTCATCGCACGTATTTTTAAACGAAGACATCAACAAATCACAAATTTCAAATGTACTCCCAGCGAATATAAAGTCGTCTAAATAATGGTTCAAAGTGTGAATTCCAGTTTTTTCTTCAACTACCCACTGTATAAAATGTGCAAATTTTTCCCACAAGGCACAACTAATAGAACAGCCCATTGGAAGACACATATCGTAATAATAATCATTATTAAATTTGAAACCAAGTAACTGGTGGTCTGAAGGGTTAACGGGAAGTAGCCTAAATGCTGATTTAACATCCATTTTCCCTAAAAAGGCTCCTGATCCAAGTTTCGCTATCATATCTAAAACCTCGTCAAAAGAGGTATAATGCACAGAGCAAGCTTCTGTATCTATAAAATCATTAACACTATAATCAAAAGGATAAGATAGGTGATGGATCAGACGCCATCCTCCATCCTTCTTTGCAACAACACCAATGGGTGATAATCTTAAATTACCTAATGGCTCATAATTAAAAGGGCCAGCTATACGACCCAAAGCAATTTCCTTATCAATTTTTTCTTTAACAACTTTTGGGTAATCTTTAACAGAAACTAAATTTGTGCAGGTCGTAGAAATTCTAGGGCCCTCATAATGAAGGTAAAATCCAAATCTAAATCCGTTCTTTAATTCATCAGCTATAGATTTGTTTGGATATACTGCTAAATATGGGCACATTTAGTCAACTTTAACTGGAGTTGAACCTGTTCTTACGAAGGAGTTTGCCTGACTGGCGAAAAGTTGATGAGATTGGCTGGGGCGCTTGAAAAGCTCTTGATGTTGGTAACTTATGTACAACTTGCTTATCAGAACAATGAATAGCAGGATGTTTGCTTTGACACTTGAGACATTGATGCTGATATTGACAATTTTGAACACAGCAGAAACCTTTGTTGTTGTATTCATAACAGAATTTTGGGTTGCTCAGAGTATTTTTATATACAGACTGAGTATTGCTATTAGGGGTAATATAAAGTAACCATAAATCTTCATCAATTTTCCCCCATGAAATATTGTTGTCTTTCGCTCTTTTTAAACGAAATTGTCGGTCATATTCTCTCCAGCCTAAACCCCCAGAAACTCGGCTAGCACCGAGTTTGACATTGGCCTTGTATTTGATGAGACTGAGGGTTTGATCGACATGTGATGACAAATAAATACTCATATATATCAAAAATGCATCTAACCAAGCATCAATACTAGCAATTTTGGTTGCATTTGTAGGTTTTAAAGTAAGCTGCCCATTCATGAATAGAACTCTACTTTCTTGTGTGTCAAAATCTGCCTGCTTATTCAGGAGTGTATTCAGCTCAACGAATTCACCTTTCATGATTTTTTGCTTAACTAACTGTGGAACGTGCATAGCTAGATCATCATGGACACTAATTATACTCGGTGAACCAGATAAACATGAAGGTGGTTCAATTGTATCGAAACAAATAACTTCGTTCGAAACAGATAAATCTGGATTAGACGAGATTTTGGTACCTTCATCTATGGATGTGTCCAGCCGCTGAGAAATGATCGTTTCTATCTTTTCATTTATTTCCGGCAACATCCGCTCTGCCACCGATGACACTACTTGTTCCAGACCTGTGGCGGCTCCATCCGTATCAAAGGCGATTGTATCCATTGATTGTTGTGGTCGAAGTGGTTCTCCGGATTTTTCGGCATTTAAAGTCCGGGGTTTCTTTTTGCCTGGTAATCTGGCTTTTCCCGAGTAAACAGATCTACGCTTTACTCCTGACTCCCCTGTCCCTTCGTCAACGGAATGGGATTTTTTACGTGGTTGCATTCTCAAAATAATAGAAAATATGTTAAAAACCGAAAACAGATTAAACAGATTTTTTTTTTATACAAATACAAATACAAATATTTTATTGGCACAAACACAATTACAATAATTGGCAAAGGCCCAATGAATATATAAGAACATCATTGTATGTTTACAATAGTTGCATGTACAGTATATATATTTTTACTGATCTATATAGATCAGTTTAACATTTCCTTAGACTAATTGACATCTGTGTTCAAATCAGTCATTAATGAATTTAACAGTAATATTTAAAATAGTATGTATTTCACTATTTAAACATACATGTAAAATGTATCTTTCTGTGTCCAAGTTATTGGCAATATTTATTTTACTTATCTTATAAAAATTACTTAAATAGCTGTTCCTTAGATGATAATAGGCTTTACATTGAAAAAGAAAATGAGTTTCATCTTCAATTGCACCAGTTTTACAAGCATTACAATATCTTTCATTCCTAATTGTGGCATTATATCTACCACTTTCTATTGCAGGTTTATGTGCACTTAATCTTATTCTACTAATAGAGGATCTCTCAGATCTTTTCCTGAGTATATCAACATAAGGACTTCTTTTTCTCGTATATAATTTTTGAAAAAATGAAAGTTTTTCTGAACTAAAATTTTTTGATGATTGCTCTTGGATACATTGGTCAATGATTTTTTGCTTTATGTTTGGTAAAAAGTGTTGGATTGTGCTTTTATAATTACTAATGTTTGAGAATCCCAAATTGTCTAGGATGCCATAAATTTTCTTAGTCCAGGAATTGGAATTGATCGTTCCCTGATATAATTTAAATGCCAAAGAATTAGATGTTATCAAGTGATTCCAATATTTAATGCTTGAGAATGAGATTTTAGACCAAAGTGGTAACCTGTTTAATTCTGCCAAACAACCAGCATTAGATGCTTTGCAATGTAATCCAAGTATATCTTTAAGAAATTTTACATGAAATTTTTCGATAACTGAAATATCTTTCAATGAGAGATATCCCCATATTTCACAACAATAAAGAAGTACAGGAATTACAATAGAATCAAAAAGTTTTTCTAAGAGCTAAAATGGATTATCAATACCAATTATTTTTTTTTCATTTTAAAATATGCTTTTCTGGCCTTTTCAACAAGCACAGATGTTGCTAAATTAAACTTCCCATTACTTTTCAATACAATACCCAAATAACAGTATTTTGATACAACTTGCATAGTATTTCCATTGAAAGTGAAATTGATGCTTTGATGTTTACTATTTGAGTTAAAAACCATGATTTTAGATTTATCAACATTGACTTGTAATTTCCAATTTGAACAATAGTTGTAAAGAATATCTAAACTAGTTTGTAAACCACTTTTGCTCTCTGATGAAATAACAATATCATCAGCATAAAGCAGGCAGTTTACATTGAGATTATTTACATGTACAGGTTCACATTTTACATTTTGTTTCAAGTCACTGACAATACCATCAATAAATATATTGAAAAGTGTAGGGCTAAGAACATCCCCTTGTTTGACACCACATTCAGAGTTAAATATTTTACTTAACCCATCAGAAAATTTTATCCTACTGGTTGTGTTGCTGTACATGGAAAAAAGAATATTAAATAATTTTTGAGAAATATTAGAGTTAAGGAGCTTATAAAATAAACCTTCTCTCCATACAGTGTCAAATGCTTTTCTAAGGTCAATGAAAGCAGCATATACTTTTTTACTTTTATAATGGTCAATGATAGTTTTTATAGAGAACAAGTGGTCTGATGTTCTACAGTTTTCTTTGAAGCCAATTTGATTTTCATTTATAAGTGACATGGACTTTACAAATTCAAGTAAATTTATATTATAAAGTAATGTTAAAGCAGATGAATTTTTCTTTACAATATAAACAAACTGAACAAAAATGCCTCAAATACTAGTATAAAAATGCCATATACATGTATTATCAAAAAATTTTGTTTTTTGATCTACAAAACAAAGTACACCCACCTCGCAATCAAAACTGCTTGGAATGTAATGACGTCAAAGCTAACAGAAAAAACGTCATCTATGGTATGCCATTACGCGCAAAATAATAAGGCGCGGATCATACAACAGCAATACCGGAAACATCGCTATAATAATTAAATTTATTTTTTATAAATAAAATAAATCGTATTATTTGGGTTGTTTTTATTGAAAAAAAAGATATTTCAAGAGGAGATAACCAATTCTACTACAATTATTGCCGAGATCAAAGAGATGCCGCGGACATTATTCTCCAATATACCACGAACGTCATCACTAAATTATCAGATCAGAAATACCTATTTGTCTCGCACTGATCATAAAAGTACAACTTCAAACCGTAAAAAGTTTTAAAACCATGTCAATTTCAGACAAATCGATGTGTATTGCCCCAAATGTTTATTTTTAAGAGATCAATGAAGCAATGGACCTCCATAGCACATTTTCACGGCGTGTTTTACATGAAATATATATATCTAACGTGTAGTAGTAATAATCGTATTAAATTGCCCTTAACCCCCTAAAAGTTAAAGTATTAGGAATATGATTGAAAGATATTTTATAAATAAGTGAAGAGGATTAAAATCCAAAGAAAAATTCTGTCGTCTGCAAGTGATTCCTTTGATCGATACACATGTACACATTACTAATAACGGTTGGGGTTACACGGAACAGCTGTCAAAATGACCTAAATCATCTCTCTATAGGAGAAACGATCTGTAGAAATACTGGGCTGTTAGTAGAATAGAAAAAAAGTTCTTGTTATCGTGAATGTTGCAGGATAACCTTCTCGGTGTCGAAATGTTGTTTGAAATATAAAAGCCTCGGCTTTTATATTTTAGAACAACATTTCTCGACCTCGGAGGTTATTCTGCAACATTCACGATAACAAGAACTTTATTTCTTAAATATACCTGTCATCAACTGAGTATGAGTCTCTCTATTTCTTAGGGAAATTTATTGTGTTTTTTATAGCTCTATATAGAAACTGACAGGACTGAAATATACAAAATCCTGTTCTAACCAGTTTAAATAATTGGTCGAAACCTTTAGCAACCTAAGAACAATTACACTGGTACAGACTGTACTAAATAATCATGATGATATCAAAACTCAAAATTCCCATGTAAGACGACTTGGCGATTTCTATTATCTAACGTACTGATGCTCAGTAACAGTAATATAGTTATCACAACTTACTCTATACGACTAAATCATTAATTTGTTAAAAGAAAGATGCATAATATAAACAATCATAAACCTTTTTTAATGATTTATTTGAGTTATGAAGGTAGCGATCATTGCAAAATAAAATTACACTACTCACTAACGCGTTTATGCATTTTTTCTGCAATGACGCTACCTTTTTATCTCCCATGAATCGTCAAAGAAAGCATTTTGGGGTAAGTACATGTATATTTATGCAGTTAGTTCTTGTAACAATCTTTACAGTCATATATATATATATATATATATATATATATATACCAGGCTTGGGGTAATGCTAAATGTAATGGTAATGCATTGCAATGCATTACATGTTTTCAAAGTAATGCTAGAAATGTGTAATGCCACAAAATTAGCATTACAAGTAATGGTAATGTAATGAATTACTTTCAAAAATATAGTGTAATGCTGGCATTACATGGCATTACTTTGCATTACTACGCTTATTTATGCATGTTCACTTTAAAAAATGTGATGAATAAATGGATAGCTGAAATTGAATTTGATTAACTTTATAATAAAGAAGAAAGAAATAATTCTTGAAAAAAAATGTTTTAGTTAAAAAAAAAAATAAAAATAAAATTTCATTTTTATATTGTTTATATTACTAGATATAACAACACAATTTCATAACATTTTTATGAGTGTTGTTTTTAAGAGTTTTAAATCATTTAAACAATTTACTCCAATTAGTTTGCACTTCAATAAAGATGTGTCAACAACACACTATGCCCCCAGGATAACCTAAGTATCAAAACAATCTATTGTTATAAGAAGTGCTAAACACCCCAATCCCCTTCCTTATGCCATGTCCCAATAGAATAGGGGACAGACATGCGCCTTTAAGGGCAAAATGAATGCACTGTCCACTGCAAATTAAAATCACTTCCAATATTATAACCCATTTGAAAATAATTCTCTCTCTCTCTCTCTCTCTCTCTCTCTCTCTCTCTCTCTCTCTCTCTCTGTTGTACATGTCTATTAAGTACATTAGTTTGGACTGATAGAAAAAACAAGATTCATGCATTTTTTCTATTTTTTCACTTAATATATCCTAAGATAAAAATTGTCAAACAATCTTTCAGTCCCAGCTTCCACTGCATCTGTAGAATGTTTATTTAGTATAGCTGGGAAGATTTTCAAACTAATAGGATTTAGTTTAAAGACTTTGATCATAAAGTGCAACAGCAATCTTTTGTCATAAAGTGTCCTCAGCATAAAGAAATTCGATTAAAATATATTAAGAAATATAATTGGGAAAAACCCTCTGTCTATAAATTAATGCAATTTAGTGTCCAAAATTATAAAGATTTGTATTATATGGGGAAATATCTGTATTTAGCTTTTTAATAACCGCAACATTATTCCATAAATTGTTTTCTATTATGCACGAATTCAGTGTCTCTATATCATATCTGACATTGTATCATGCCAAATGTCTATAAATGTCTTTTTACTTATGTAATATGTTGTTCATAATGCCACAAGATTATTATATATTGAGTAAATAAAGAAAATGACTCTTGTATATATAGTCAATGAATTTGAACCTGATACTGAACATGAACCTGTAGATATGTTAAAGAGTGTTTTATATATGAAACATTTGCAAAAACTCTTAATTAGTTTTACTTCTTTAAAACAAAGTAATGGTAATGGTAATGCATTACTTTACTCATGTAATGGTAATGTAATGCATTACTTCAAGAAAATCAAGTAATGGTAATGGTAATTTAATGCCCAAATTCATGAAGTAATGGTAATGTAATGCATTACTTTACAATGTAATTCGCCCCAAGCCTGATATATATATATATATATATATATATATATATATATATATATATATATATATATATATGCAGTTGGTGACAGTTTGTGCTGTGTAAATCAAAAGTACATTTGTAAAAATATGTAATATTTTTCTTTAACTTTTTTAGTCCATCTCGAAAAAATTCTTACTTTACATTTTGATATCTAATTCTAATATAAGTTTAGAATTTGAAGCAGAGTAAGAATACTGGCTGTAATTTTGCAATTTTTACCGTTAAATAAACATACTGTGACATTATGAACAAAGATATATCTGAAACAAGAGATGTTTATAAAACACTTATGCCCTCCTCCCTTGGAACCATCTGCGAAGAAAATGAACGGAAACTACAAATAATTGAAAATTTTCTAAGTCCAAGGCACATAACTGTGTCAGAAAATGCTTTATCGTACCCAAAACTAACTTGACCTAGATATTATTATGATAAGCCTGTACATACCAAATTTCATTTTCAAAATGTGCATCCTATGCGAAAAAAATGAACGGAAACTGCAAATAATTGGAATTTCATTTCAATATGTGCATCTTCTTCGAAGAAAATGAACGGAAACTGCAAATATTGGAATTTTTCTATGTCCAAGGAGCACAATTCTGTCGAAAATTGCTCGATCGTACCCAAAATCGAAATTGACCTAGATATTATATATTATGATAAACCTGTATACCAAATTTCATTTCAACATGTGCATCCTCTTCTAAGAAAATGTACGGAAACTGTTGGTGGACCGATCGGCCGACTGACTGACAGACCGACCGACAGACAGCAGCAGAGCAATATGCCCTCCCTTCTACGAGGGGGCCATAAAAATAATGCTGGAAACTAAAGTGGAATTATAGAATAAATGAAACTGAATTACATGCAAATACAATGTACATTTTATTACATGTTTAAAGAAGATTATCAAAGTGGACATTGTTTAAGTCTTACACTTTGCAACATTTGATACATTTGAGCACTTAGGGAAGTTGATATTTATTTCTCTAATATGGAAATCTTTATGTTCAATTTGTTATAACAAAATACATATATTGCACAATCATGTGTATATCATAAGCATAACAATCTCAAAAAAAGATTTGAAATGAAATGTTTTCTTTTACATTATGTGTGGTTTTAATAAGATTATTATGTTTTCTTTTACATTAATTAAGTGTGGTTTTAATGAGATTATTTAAATAGTCTAATCCCCATAACTTTTTCAGTTTCGCTAAAAAAAGGAAATAACTGTTTGAAATATACATTCCTCATTTTTATCAATATGACATTTCAACTGATAGCATTCTTCTGAATCTTCCCAAATGTACACTGTAAGTTCATCTCCTTCCAAGCACTCTCCTAAGTAGTGTGACTGAATTTTGCTGATTCCCTTCCCTAGATTTTCCTCAAAGTCTGGCAGAGAACCAGTTCTGACAGCATGGTGAGCAGCATCCTTAGCATACCTCACATACGCACTCCATGTAGCATGATTATTCATGTCTGTATCACTCCAGGCCACTTTCACTTGGTAAACACTTGTGTTCTCTCCCTTTGGGAACCTCTCTAGTTTGTAGGACTCAAACTTTTTTGCTGACTCTGCATATTTAACCTTCCACCAATCTGGAAGAGGCTTCGGTCGTCTAGTCTCCATGTCTATGCTGACAACTTGATTGACGTTACTTATCAGAAGTTCGTTGCTTTCGGTTTTCATAAGTGAGTGGGAATTAAAAGACGTGTTCCCAATGTAACCTCCCTTAACTGTTGTCAACAGTGAACTTTTGGGTACGTCAGGATCATAAAGAGCCTTCGTGAAGCAGACTTCTGATGTCACCAGGAAAGTTAATCGATCACTCGTCAATTTTTCAAAGTCTCGGAATGTTCTTCCCGTTTCGTCAAGTGGCTGATGATGAACAAACATGCGGCCTGATACCACGAGGTTCATCATGTTCCATAATTTTGGCTGCCCTAAAAAACACATTTCCTCATTAACTTCTAGTGAAATTTTTTTCTTAATAATTTGATAAAAAAAAATATAATGATAAAAATACTAGAGTACATGTATATGTAAAACTATAAACATACATTAAAAAAATCAAACTAAGGAACAGTAACATCTAGGATCTATTTCAACTTTTGAAAAAATGCAAGGAAATATTTTGACAAAAGGCTTTCATGCCATCACTTCTTCTTGATGTTATATTGATGTCTTGATATTATTCCCTTTATTGCATGAATATCATTCAGTTTTATAAAATAAACAGGGAAATAGCATTTCAGGATACATTTGTATCACCAAAGTTTTATTTCTGCATGTAAAAGTGTACTTAAGCTAACAATGAAGCATTAATTTAAAAGCTGGAAATACACAATAAAGTTAATTCATGCACAACACATTTTTTATCAAATTGAAAGAAATATCTACACGTTGTATTAGCATCCACATGCAGTTTTATTTAAAAAGAAAATTTAAAAAATATAGTTCTATGATAAACAGAAATTCTTATCAACAGATCTAACCATATTTTTCTGTCAGGGTAGTTTTAGAAACAATGATGGCCGTGCAGCTATATGTACTCAAGTTTATGTTAGTAAATGTTTTTGGAGTCCTTACCGTAGACGTCGTAGTCTGACATCGTTGGACCAGGATGTCTAACTACAGCCTCCACCGCTGTCTCATCCACGGAGAGAAGCTTAAATCCACAAGTTTTCAAAAAGTGACGAGAAATTCTCCTAAAAAAAGGGAAACAAAAGTTGTTGACAAACATGTGTACATGTACCAACACAGCAGCCACAATGTTTTTGTTTGTTTTTTTTTTATTTTATTGTAAACATTTTTCAGTATATTTGTTTTTAAATTGAGTAATAAATTTTGTTTCTATTTTGCAGTTTAATATAAACACAATGAAACAGGTTGATGTTGTTTTGTCTGTTCTTTTTATTTTAGCAATCTTTTTTTTTTTTTTTTAAATTTGATATTATGATATAATAATTTTCTTTATTGCATGCAAAATTATCAGTAAAACTTCACAAAGAATTCATACTTATGTGCCTGGAGTTAAAAAATAAAGTGCATGTAAAAACATAAAAAAATAGAAATGCATTGTACCTTATTCATATCTAAAACAAAGCATATTGTTATCAATGAAATTGTAAATATAAAAAACATTCCCCTTTATTTAATATCAAAAAACAATAATATTAAATTAAATTAATCAATAATATTAAAAAAACTTTTATAATTTTTTGGGGTATAAGCACTATAATATTTTATTCGACTCTCAAGAAAAATCCTTAAAAGTTTACTTTAAAAATAATAAAATCAAAGTGTAATAGTGTGTATATTAGGTATACAATAGGTTCAGTACTGCCACACTCCTACTAGCACTAGCTAGTGGGTTAACCCTTTAGATCAGTTGGTAGAGCATTGGCTTTTAAACTGATGGGTCCTCAGTTCGAGCCTAGTTGTGGTCATCCCTCCTTATCTATTACATTGACAAAATAACCCATGTGCAGTGGTTTAAAGGGTCTCATGGTATGGAAATCTCAAAAGAAGAGCAGGAAGAGTGTAATGGTGTGTACAGTACCGACCAGACCCCATCTACATATAACACCAGAGCAGACCTCAACTAAACCCAGGGTTTACTCTGGGTCTGCTATTTGATAATTTGTGTCTATTCGGGCTTTACTTATTCTATGAGGTCCACTGTACGACTGAAGTGTGAAGCAGGTAGGTCATTTATCTTACCATCTTACGGCCTCTAATTCCCACCCCATGTATATTCGAAATGCACATGTCGGATCTGCTTTCAAGGGTCTACTTTTGATGGGGGTTTACTCTCTGTGTCCACTCTGGGTTTACTTTGGGTTTATTCAGGGTTAACTCTGGGTCTGCTCTAGTAAACCCGGAGTAAACCCCAAGCAGACCCCAAATGTAAACCCAGAGTTTAGTTGGGGTCTACTCTGTTGAGTTGGGTCTGATCTGTACTGTATATTAGGTATAATATAGGCTCAGTGCTGCCATGCTCCTACTAATACTAGCTAGTGGGTTAACCCTTGATTTCAATTGGAAAAGCGTGGGGTTGTAAACTGAAGGGTTCTGGGTTCAAGCCTAGATCATTCGTCTTCCTCTATTACATAAGCAGTGTGTTGCATTATTGCCATTGAAGCTAAATTAAGACCTCTGATTGTGAGTCTATAGAATTAGTGGCAACTATAATGACTGTATTATCATATTAGAAGCTAATATATATAAAAGTTTGTTTGACCTAATCCGATTCTCGAAAATATTCAAATTGGCAGCAATGTCAACATGTATCAGATTAAGGAGGCTCAGGGTGGTAAACAAATTGCACTATATATTATATTTCTAGTAATAAAGAATATATTCCCTACCTAATAATACTTCGATTGGGGTATTTTATTTTTAGTAATGAGAAAAATATATAACATCAGGTGCCTGTGATAATATTTACATGTAGATGTCAAGAAAAAATCCATAAGTTATTGCTGTAACCAGAGACATAAATAATGGAGATTGGCAACTCCGCAATTAGCTTGTTTTGTTGTTAAAAAATGGTATGGAGCCAACCTTACTTTGAGAACTACATTTTATTTAACTGAGATAATGATCTTAAACCAAAAGTATATTGTTTTAACGAAAAGTGTGCATAGGTTTTAGACATTTTTGAAACAAAAAATTTAAAAATAAGATTAATATTTAGAAAATATACATTGTATTGGCCAGCTATAAAACATCAGTGAAATCTTGGACGGCGGGTAGCCAACTGCCTCCTAAAACTCCTCTTTTGATATTGTTTGTATGACATAAACTCATGAAAATATAATATTTTGAATGTTTTGGTAATAGGTTTTAGCTGTTTATATTTCGATATAATTGTTTACTAGAAAGATATACTGATTTAAACTGGGAAAAATTTACAATAGAGATTTCAATCAGTTGCCAATCTCTATCTTATTTATGTCTCTGCTGTAACTAACATACATTCTAACTAATTTTAATATTTTCCTATATTTCTTGATGGAGGATAACTTTCACTAAAACTTGCCATGGCCTGCCAGTCCTTCAAATCTGGTTAAGAGCATCTTAAATTTTGCTAGCCAAGGCTTTTTAAAAGTATGTAAAAAGCAAAGATAGGGGTCACCAAAATGGGAATGGGATATCCAATTATCCATGGTAGAAATGATATACAGTATCGTTGGAATCTATGGGGTTTCTCTGCATAACTCATGTATTGCTGATGTTACATATATACACTCGTCAGATATAAAATTAATGTTATCAGTTGGGTACTAGTATTTCTCTACATTTATAAATAAAACACATCCGCGTAAAATATCTGTCTATAAACTATGTCATACTTATAACCAGGATTTCGTGATACTGAGGCCATGGTAAAATGATTTCGTTCTATTTCATGACACCACCAGTCCACTTTACCTAATGTATACATACAACTCGGAATATCTAACCCGACTTAATTCATTTTATTTGTTTACCTTAAATACCAATCCCGACATTCAACTTTGATTCTAATCTACAGTAGAACTGGCAAATATTTCTTTTTTATATTTGTAAAAAAAAAAAAAATGTCTTCGCGAATAAAAGGCGGGGGGGGGGGGGGGGGGGGGGGGTCTGCTCAGTATATCACACATTATCTGAAACTTACGTAATGATAACGAAAAAAATGTTGTAAATGTAATATGCAGCGTTTTGACCTTTATCGTCAGACACATTATCGTCAGGCCCCTCGGTAGCATTGGGAGGGGGCCTGTCCCCATGCCCACTATTTCTTGGAGCAAACACTTTTTTTTAAATTTTCATATAAAAATTGAATTTATCATGGACTGCCCACGGCCCGGTCAATCCCACGGCCCCCGCTTTTTGGGACTATCTAAAAATGAAGTTAAAATCAGGAAACTCAACAGTAAAATCGAAGTAATATTACGTATACGCCCCCCCCCCCCTCCCCCCCACCCCGACAGCTAGTGGCAGACAGATTTACCAATGTTTACCGCTCACACTGTTATCCGAGGTTTATCTCCTGTTTATTTTCGATCGACCCAGACTGAAAATCTGCGAGTGAAATCATGGCAGCCAGAAAGGTTCCCGTTATTCCTCTCCCAGGAACCAATGGTTATCCGATGATAGGGCTTGGAACATTTACTATCTTTGAGAGACGAGTAAGATTATAAGACATTTCTTTGAATGATAAGTATGCATACTTCAAACAGTTGTTAAACATGTTAAAATGTCGATGCAACGTGCATATAAATTTATAAACAGGTTGGGCATGGAATCTTTGATAAGAATTCGAGTCATTTATATATAAATTATGACTTTTTATTTGTAATATGACTATGTATGTGAATTTGTGCAGATGTAAAAGTTTTGACAACGTGTGTATTTTGGAGGGGTGGTGGTACAAAAGAGTCAGAACCTGAAAAATACGTCACTATGATCGACTTAAAATACATATATTTTTGTTCATTAAACTGTGTTAATCCTTTACCAGGGAAGTAACGACGAGGTGAAAGAAGCCGTGAAGTGCGCCATTGACTGTGGGTATAGGAGTCTGGACTGCGCCCTGGTCTACCAGAACGAGTCGTCCGTAGGTCAAGCCGTGGCCGACAAAATCAGGGACGGCGTGGTCAAGAGGGAGGATTTGTTTATCACAACCAAGGCATGTCCACGCTCATATTAAATGTTCATGACTGGAGTATTACATGTACTCGCTGCTATGCATGCTTATCGCAGTATGAGTGGAGGGTATCTTAACAGTTACAACAGTTGTTGAACTGATTGTTTGTTTAACCTTGTTTCAGCTCTGGGACACTCACCATAACCCGGCGAATATCCGGGAGAACTGTATGAAGTCTCTGAACAATCTGAAGTGTGGTTACATCGACCTCTATCTCATACACTGGCCATTCGGTTTCGAGGTATTAAAAAAAACTGGATGGTTTCCGAATGTGCTAAAATAATTACTACATATATAACTTTTCAATTTTGTCGCATTAATGATTTTGAAAACAGATAACAAAAAATATTTGAGTATTTATATGATTCTGGAAATAAAAAGCAACATTTAATTTTAAATTAGCTATATATATTAATAAAATTCCTAAAAACAAACACCTTAAAATGAAAATTATTAAAAAAAAAAAACAGGTCTAATCCATTTTTTTTTTTTACATATATATGGACTTAATAAATTAGGATGGAGACGAGTATTTTCCGATGGGAGACGATGGAAAGGCCAGGTTTTCTGACCATGATTATGTTGATGTCTGGAAGGTGAGATTGTACCATACAGTATATATATTAAACATGTGTTAATGTAACTGCGACTAACATAAACTTAAGAGATGAAGCAATGAATTATAAATTATATCGTACATGTACATGTATAAATTATGTACTTTGGTCATTGTATTGCACACGAACATGTATACAAGTATATCCATATCATGACATGGGAAAAAATTGTAATATTGAAGATACGGTTTCGCTCACTTTCATACACTTGATATTTTACCATGAGGACTTTTTACTGTTCTAGGGTATGGAGAAGTTGGTAGATGAAGGTTTGGTAAAATCCATTGGCTTGTCAAACTTCAACGAAAGTCAGATTGAGCGTGTAATTAAGAATTGTCGCATCAAACCTAGCAACCTACAGGTATGTTTAATTACTCGATCACAGAACTGTTAGAACTAGATTTTAGAGAATCATGGACTACTAAAGTATATTAGTCAAGTATGTATAGAACCATTTTAGCAAGACCTTGGACTTTCGATAGGACGTAACTATCTTTCTTGCATCAAAACATGTTAAACATTAAGTTTATGCAAACATTGCGTAGTCTTTGCAGCTTTAAAGCCAGACAACTCTTGTTGATTTCAAAGAGATCTTTTCTCGTAATAACGAAATAATTAACTCGTATGAACGAAATCTTTTCTTGTTATTACGAGATCTTTTCTCGTTATTACGAGATCTTTTCTCGTAATAACGAGATAATTAACTCGTTATAACGAGATCTTTTCTCGTAAATATTTTTTTTTATGTGGCCCTATTCGTCTTTCGTAAAAAATGCACATACACGTAATATGAATTATAATTTTGAGGGAAACGCATGTAAATACGACAATTAAAAATAAAGCTTTTTTTTTCTTTAAATTAATAGATTGAGGTCCATCCTTACTTCTCGAACAAAAAACTGGTCGATTTCTGTACTGCCAACGGAATCACGGTGACGGCCTACGCGCCGCTTGGGAACCCGAACAGAACATGGTAATATACAAAGTACATGTTTAAGTTAGCATTTTTAGAGCATAGCAATGTAATGAAAACCTTTATTTTACATAATGTACAACAGTATAAGAAACACGGTAATATAAGGCAACACCCTAGTAGCTAGAACTTGACATAGGAAAGTATACATGCAATATATACATGTATGTAAAATTATATGATTATAAAGGAAAAACACTTAAACGCCAACATTGAAAATTAGAAATCTACACAAATTTTAGTGGCATTTATCTGTTACTCGAAATTTGGGCTTACTTTGTCTACATCCGACCGAAATCGTTTCTCGTCCATCAGGGAGGTAAAAAAAAATCCGAGACCGATCCTGGGTTTCCGACGATGGTGTGTCTGACAGAGTTTGAATATGTATTGTTCTCTGTGACATGAAATTGGGTTTATTATTTACTTTCAATAGGGCTGGAGATAAAGATCCCGTCGTATTTGATGAACCAATCCTAAAAGAAATCGCGGAAAGAAAGAAGAAGTCCATAGCGCAAGTAAGATTTGTTGTTAGAGTTATCTTTCTTTCATCACAACGTTGATCAATGCACAACATCATTCGAAGTAACAGTGATATAAAGTATACTAATAATATTACAATCATTAATTGATTAAATGTCAACATATGATACCATACTTGTAAGTTGTTTTCACATTTTAACATGACTGTCAATGGATATATTTTTGGTGCTTTTTTACATGTAGGTTTGCCTTAGGTTTCTGCTGCAGCGGAACATTGTTGTCATTCCAAAGAGCGTCAATCCCCAAAGAATCAAAGAGAATATTGACGTAAGTAGTTAATAACAAGACTATTTTCTTGATCAGTTCTAGAATGTGTTACCATTCTGTAAATTTACTTGTATTTCCATGAGAAAGAGATCATCAACACTTTACGAAGTTATTTAAATAATTAATGGTGGAAGGGATTTACATATATTTACATTCAATGTATATATCCCCTTATGTTTGCATTAGAAATCTGTGACGTTTGTTTTTCTATAACACACCAAACCTGATCACTTCGTATGAGCACAAGTAAATGTCATCACGCGTTTTAATAATTAATTAATATATTTATTTTAATTGTAAGATTGAATGAACCGTTCAAACTTTAATACATTACCAATTTGATATTGTACTTATGAAAAATAATCTTTAATTCATATATATTTGTTAATAGTTAAGATTTTTCTTTAAAAAGTTTCTTGCAATATATCTTTTTTTCTGCAATGTCGCTACCTTCATAATCCGCATAAGTCATCGAAGAAAGCATTTTATTGTTTATATATACATCTTTCTTTTAACAAATTATTAAATTATTACTTTATATAAAAGAAATATCCAATTCGTCTCAATGTACGTACTTAAGCATTCAATGCTTATAGTTATATTCATATATTGATTTATATTTTTATAAAGTATTTGTGTATTGTCGCTTTAAAGCCATGATTATATTTACATCCAACAGGTATAATTCCCTCTAATAAATTGATAAATTGTAATTCACAGCTCTGTCGAAACTGACAGGACTGAAATCTACATGCCCCGTTTATCAATTGGTTGAAACATTCAGCAACCTAAGAAAAGTCATGGACTGCACGAAATAATCATGATGATGTCAGATTCAGATACAAGTATACATACATTTACATGTATATATATATACACATTACACTTTGAACATACTATATATCTGTAATTGTTTGATTTTTAAAACAGATTTTAGATTTTGAGTTATCTGACGAGGAAATGAAAGCCATCTGGTCATTAGATAGCGGAAAGCGGTTTTACATAGAACCAATGTAAGTATTTACTTGTACACGTATGTGTTTCTTGGAAATATACATAAACCTAACCTATTTTACAAACATATTGTTTTTAAAATACACTGTGTAAATTTTGAAATAAAACAAAAAAGTTATTTCTAATGTTTTGATGCTGGCATATAATACGTACTGAAGTATATCAATTAATTGTACGATTTTTTTACAGTGCAAAAACCCACAAATATTATCCATTTGACGACGTAAAATAGATTGGTGCAGATGAATTCATACACTGTAGAGAATTCTTTACTTAACATGTATTGAATGATTAAAATTATTTCAAAATACTTAAGCTTGTCTTTGTTGTATATTCCTAAATATTTTTATTTACACGTCTTGTAGAAAAGCTTATTTCAAACTTCTGTTGCAATATTCCAAACTGCACATGTAGCTCTCAAAGTATTTTCTTTTACATTAATGAATGGGGAAAACTCAAAAATATTTAAAGCTACCATTGAAGACATGCAATAAACGCATTGGCCGTATATTTTGATAAATTTATGAATAAATGAAAATAAAGTTTGCCTAGATGCTAACATGTAGTATTATCGATATAATTTCAAGAAGGTATCAAATTAAAATGACTGGTCTTTTTAAAGAGTTCAATGGGCGATTGATTTCGTGGCGTTCTTTCACAAAATGCAGGTGCACCGAACAGTGAAAATCTCAATAAACACCAATGCTTTGTGATGCTGTATCTCGCCTAAATTTTCATATGATTGGTCTCAAATACAATGTTGGTCTTTTATAATCCCATATTAGTAATATTACCACATTAACTGTTTTTGCAACGAAATCACTGCCACTTTAAACATTACGTTTGAAAATTCGCTGTTTATGGTCACCATGTTAATGATAAAATCCAAGGCATTCAAAGTGCAATTTCAGACAAAATGGCAGGCAAATTCAAATCATGTGTATTTTAACAAAATGCCTTGGTATGACTCATTTAATAGATATTTTGTGGAATAAACTACATGTGCATGTTCTAAAAGGTTTGTAATGTATAAAAATGTGATTTGTTCGACTACAAATTATTTATAGTTTGGGTTGTTCTTACTGTGCAAAAGATTGTGCATATATTATATTATTTCACCAAGATGCATAATAACGTAATAGTTTGAATCTCAAAAAGCAGTTTACTTATAGCATGATACTGGATCGCCTACATTCACCCTGTTAATGCAAGTTTTACATGAACATGTAATTAGAACCATTTTAACAAAAGCTTGGACTTTGGGTAGTTGTGTCAAACAGCAATTTGAGGTAGGCCTGTCTATTTCACTGCTGGCCACTATGGCATGGCTCTTTGAAATTAACAAGGTTTGTCTGGCTACGCAATCGGTGCATATTTCGCTTGAAACTGCGTCAATTTTAACTTGTTTTGACGCAAGAAATAGATAGCTTCGTCCTAATGAAAGTCCAAGGTCTTGTTAAAATGGTTCTAATAGTCGTAATTGCGTGGACCCTGAGGTCCACGCAGAAAATATATAAGCGAGATTAAACCGGATGCTATGGGGAAAATTCAGCCTGCGCATGAGCTAGCTTGGTTCCTGTGCGTAATGTGTAGCTCAGGGAACCAGGCTAACAAGTTTATCGGAATCGGGATCGGGGTTCCTCGCCATATGCACACATAAGTTCAAAGGCGCTGTAATTGTAAAGTTGTCAGTAAACAGTACAGAAACAAAGTATTCCTTTTAAAGAAATGATTGGCATGTGATATGAACTATCAGTGTTATGAAATAAGTTAAATGTTATGCCGAAACTACAACATGGATCAAATAGCATAAGTTGCAATGTTTTGTTGTTTACCGAATACACATGTAGCTTAACTTTACATTTATAGTAGTCGAGGCTAGAGAACTTCTCGATAATTTTTTTTAAGCATTTAAGTATGATTGAATAATTATGTCACTATAAAAGTTTGAATATCAAGAAAAATGCATCAATATATGAAATTTTTGATTTACACAAAGCTGTCACTGCATAGTTAACAAAGTAGTGCGAATCGTAATGTGTGCACAAATAGTAGAATTCACCGAATGCCTGATACTTTACATGCAAACTTCATTCATAGATAGATCAAAATTATTTTAGAAGTATGAATCCTTTAAATTCTGAGATAAAAAGTCAGGGCTATATATACACGTATACGTAATACAACGTACAAATTTAGTGGTTAAAAGCAGAGGGCTAGAGTCGGTGGAATCTCTGATAATCTTAAGGCTTTCACGTTTTCGTTGGAAACACATGCAAATGGTCCACGTATTGTAGTCCTTTTTTAAAGGACAGCAACTTGTTTTCCTAGATTTTTTATCACTCCTAGTTTCACTCCTTTCTTCTTATAACAGTTAAACGTATGTATTTCCATACATTGTATACATCAGTTTTAGCACTCAGTTCTTAAATTTTAAAAATCACAAGAATAAATACTCCGTGTTTTGCTGCAGCAACTACACTAATAACAAAAGCAACATTAAATTCTAAATTGCTTGGTAAATGAATAGAGCCCCTTAAACAAACGCATTAAATTCAAAATTAAAAAAAAAAAGAAACCAGACCAAAACCAATTTTTGTACGTGCATGTGGATTTTCGGATGGGGACGAATATTTTCCGATGGGAGACGATGGAAAGGCCAGTTTTTCTGACCATGATATGTTGATGTCTGGAAGGTATCATGTCATAATTTGGCACAGAATTCCCGGCACCCTCTCTATCCAGATTATTTCTTAGAATAGTATCATTCGCAGTACATCTTTTATATCCTTGAATATTATTTCAAAACTACTGGATGTATTGTTCAATGTTAAAAACATATAGTGATCAGCATTGTCAACAGGTTTACCTGATACTGTCCATTAAAACAAAGGAGGTTATGTAAGCCTCACACTGTCCATTCTGTGAACCACAATTAGTCCGGGGGTTACGATTTTAACAATTTAGAATCTTCACTATTTATACAGGCTTTGGTGTGAATAATGGCAAATCTGGTGCAATGGTTCTTGAGAAGATGTTTTAAGACACACGCCCTAATTTTACTGTTTCGCAGTCACATGTATCTCTCTTTTAAAAAGGGGTGTGCTCTTTATTTGAACAATTTTGAATTCCCTTCCCATAAGAATGTTTTGTATCAAAATTTGGTTTAATTTGGTCCAGTGGATCTAGAGAAGAAGTTAAATATGTATAAAGTCAACAGAAAGGCGGTCAGAGGGACGGACAACAGGTGACCAAAAATGCTCACTTAAAACTGCGGTTCAGGTGAGTTAAAAAAAACATAACCTCCGTTTCTATTAATCTGGGAGGTACATGTAAAAGAAGTGAGACTGCCGTGTGATTCCGACGATGGTGTATCTTATTTCGAGTATGCATTACTATCTGATGCAATGTCCTGAGATTATTAATCATTCGCAATAGGGCTGAAGATAAAGATCCCGTTGTATTTGGTGAACCAATCCTGAAAGAAGAAGAAGACTATAGCGCAAGTAAGATTTCTTTGCCTCATCACATTATCATCCGCTAAAATCCATGACAACAGTAAAACAAGTATTCCTTTTAAATGTATGATCGGCATGTGATATCATTGGTCAACTTCGTGTTAATTAAATGTAATGCGAAAGCATTATTTCGCATTACAAGCAATAAACAGGAAAATGGGATATATCGCGCCGTTTTGTTGATTGCCGAGACAGCAAGGAATGAATAAACTTTACTCTTAGTAGGTGAAGTATACTGTCCTTTACAAAAATTTAGATTATTGATAATCTAAATTTTTGTAAAGGACAATACCTCCGATTGAAATTCTTACGCATGTAAAGATACACGTGATTTTAATCATTATGTAACTGTATATGTGTTTTAAAATCAAGACAACGCATTAGAAATATGTTTTTTAGCAATCTAAATGTAATTTTAAAAAGATTTTATAACATGAAGCTGTCACTGCATAGTATACAAAGTAGTGCGAAGCGCAATGCGTGCGCAAATAGTAAAATTTGCCGGATGCCTCGTATGGACACAACGGTGATCGGCAAAAGCCGATCACAAAAATGTTACAGTAATATAGAGTTTATTGATAAAATTAAATTTATTGATTAAAAGTCAACAAATGATAAAAAAAATCTTTTTTTACATTTTAATATATTTACATCTACCAAGCATAATTTCCTCTATTTCTTACGGAAACTTATAGCTAATACATAGCTCTATAGAAACAGCCAGACTGAAATCTACACGCCCTATTTATCGATTGGTAGAAATCTACAGCGGCTGAAAGGGACAGGACTGAAATTGACACGCCCTATTTATCGATTGCTCTGAACCTACAGCGACCCTAGTAAAATCCCGGACTGCAAGAAATAATCATGACGATGCCAGACTCAAAGTCTCACAGGAGACGATTTGGCTGTTTCTTTTAGCTAACGTACTTTTGTACATTAACAGTAATTTAGTGAATTTTAATAACTTTTCATAATCAGTTTATTAATTAGTTAAAGAAACAATAAAATGATTTCTTTGATGATTCATTTGTGATATGAAGGTAGCGACATTGCAGGAAAAATACATAACCCGCGTTTATTGTTTAAATGACTCTCAATAGATATGATTTTTGTGCTCTTTTACATTTAGGTTTGCCTTTAGTTAGATTTCTGCTGCAGCGAAACCTTATTATCATTCCTAAAAGCGTTAATCCACAACGAATCAAAGATAATATTGACGTAAGTGGTTAATATGTATCTAACGAATAACGTAACTATTGTTCTTGGTCAGTTCTAGAACATGTGGACACTGGGTACATTTACTTGTATTTGCATGAGAAAGGGAACATTCGTCATTTGACACTTTACGAATCTATTAAATAAATTTATATTTTCTCATGCTGCACAAACTCACCGCAGCTGGGTTTTAGCTGAAGAAAAATCAGCACCCATGTAGAGATGAAATATGTCATTTATTGAAAATGACGAAAATAATGGAAAATAACGTTTAAAAAGTATATTAAGTATATAAAATGATCGGGAATCAGACCCAAAGGTATTCTCGCAATACAAAAAACGACCTATCCATTTATGCTGATCCCCTAAATTTACAGAATAACAATAATTTTTCAAAATGTACAACACATTAAGTAACAGCAAAACGATAAGGTCAAAGTGATATACCTACATGTACATGTACATACATGTACAAGTATACATATGTACACATTAGAATTTGAACATTTATCTGTAAGTGTCTGACTTTTTAAACAGATTTTGAGTTATCTGACGAGGAAATGAAAGCCATCTGGTCAATGGATAGCGGAGAGCGGTTTTACGCTACAACGATGTACAATATGTAAGTACATGTATTAGAGTCGTTGTAACAAAAGCTTGGACTTTGGGCAGTACGTGACAAACTCCGATTTGATGAAGGCGGGATCTACTCGTGGTCAACTGCCCAGTCATTGGCTAACAGATATGAATATATTGAACGCAATGACACTCGCCTAACTTCACACAGGGATGTTTATTTCGCTGAAACAGCGTCAATTTCACACAGCAGAGCAGATCTTGGCAATCAACTTTCCGGTTTTGACTGTCTATGAATATTAATGATCTTCTCTTAGCGAATTAGGAGAAAGGAGGTCAATATCTGACAGCCTGTTTTGATGAGCAAACTATAGATACACTGTAGTAACATCCCACAGAAAGTCCAAGCTCTTGTTAAAACGGTTCTAAACATAACAAACAAAAGTATGCATGCGCTAATTTGAAATACACACTAAAATTATCATATTTTAGAAACAGATTGTTTTTAAAATACATTGTGTAAATGAAATCAAACGAAAAAGTTATATACGCGGGCATGTTAAGGCTTCCCGATGCGATATGTAGAAAGTCACTTGTCTGTACTTCATACGATATGACGTCATAATTAACTTTGACGTCACGATCTGCATTCCTGTCGATAGTTCTCAGGGAATGTATCTTAACGTTAAAAGTGAATTATATCAAACCAGTATAATACCGCATGTTTCCTTTATATAGATGCTGCAGTTAATTCTAGACGTACAGAATTCATTCATATTAAAAACCAGTATCAAATAATCGGCAGTTTTAAAGCTTCGTTTTAAGTAAAAGACTATTTATAAGCTAGTGGTCAGTACCCACATTTACTAAAGTTCGTAGACGTAAACGTAGACGTAAACTTAGACGTAACGTACGTTTACGTCTAAAACGGTATTCACAAAATGACGTTGACGTAAAATTACGTCATAATTGGACGTAAATCTACGTCTGCTCGATAGGTACACGTATCTTATCAAACATGGCGGCGATTTTGTTTACACTTGCGAGAGAGAGGAGTCTGAGACGTCAGAGAGTTTTCCGGGACCGGACTAACCCATTAGATGTCTTCAGCGACCGAGAACTGATTTGCCGTTATCGATTCCCGAGGCGGACCATCGTTGATTTCATTCAGCAGGTGGACAGAAGCCTTTCACGACCTACTAACAGGTCTCATCCTTTGCCTGTTTCATCCATGGTAAGTAATTTCGCTGATATTGAACCCGATGTATTTCTAGTTGCAGTATAATTTTCACCCAAGCATTTCACCCCCCCCCCCCCCAAAAAAAAAATCCGAATATATACATTCATCACCATGATATTGATATATGATAAAACACAATGTTAAACATGCTGTCTGGTTGATTAATTACTGACAAACAATGATTAGTGTCTTGTACAATTATCAATCATGACCCTTCTTCATCCAACAATTTACCAGGAATCCCAAGCATTTCACCCCCCCCCCCCTTTTACAAAAAATCCGATATATATATAATCATCAGAATGACATTTATTAGTCCGAAATATCTGACGTTTTTCTGGCTTTTTTAACGATTTTGATATTTACTTGCCAGGAAATATCAAAATCGTTAAAAAAGCCAGAAAAACGTCAGATATTTCGGACTAGACATTTATGTGATAAAACACAATCTTGATGTTACACATACTTTTACTGATGAACAATGATCAGTGTCTTTTATGAATACCCATTATGACCCCCCCCCCTTTTGGGCGTCAATTTTTTCACAACAGTATGCAGACCCTCAAACGGAGGGATATTCTTGTTTTACGGGTGAAACTGTGTTAGGGGTTTTGAAACCTATTTTAAAAATATTATTTGAGATATTTCACATTAATTTTTCAACGAGAATATATTTGCAGATAAAGGATATTGGATGAATATATGAAATTTCATTGTTATTATCTGTAACATGTTGTAATGCATTATTATAGACGACAAGGTTCAGTATAAAGGGGTACACAGTAGTTCCACATACGTGAACTTATTAACAGTTCACAGTTTTACTTCCTAACTTTTAGCGATATGCGTGAAGTCTTGAATACTTCTATCTGGACAATGTTGTGTAATTACATATAACAGGTATATTCAGTCCAACCTGAGCATATGCGACTGCATACAAATGACAATGAAATTCCACCTACACGTATAATTCTTTCATTTATAAACACACAGAAAATTAATTTATAATAAGATGTTTGTTATTTGGACCACAATGCAAAATTCAGGACTTTTGATAATTGTTATTCCTTTGTGTCCTCATTAATATTACACGGGGTATAGAAATTTACAGTACAAGAGGCCCATGGGCCACATCGCTCACCTGAGCAACACTAGGCAGGATAAAATCGGCTTCATTGAGTCACAATACAAAATATCTGGACGTGGTATAATACATGTAGATTCTATGCAAAAAAATCTGTTTCCCCCTGGATATTCTTGTAGTATATTTATATGATCTAAGGGAAGTAACTGTTTGAGTATGAATGTATGAGTATGATTTGAGTAAGAGTTATGGTTCTTTGTGTGTATGGTTTGAGAGTATCATCCGGGGATTGAGCACGGGAAAATAGCCATGCTGATGATGTGTGCGTGCGTGAGAGCATGATGTGGACTTGTATACATGTGTCATGAATAAACCTATTCGTGAATTGATTTAATTCGTTATATTCTTCACTGGCGACGAGGAGAATTTAGCCTATACAATGGCTTCGCTTATTGAACTGAATGGTGTTCAGAAGTTCGACCCAAACGCAGAACCGTCACAGTTAAATCAGTCTTGGAAACGGTGGCATAGAAGTTTCGAACTTTTTGCGGTTGGAAAGGGGGTGAGTAACCCTGAACAAAGAAAAGCTTTACTGTTACATTGTGCAGGACCAGAAGTTCAGGATATTTATTATACGCTGAATGAAGTCCGTGCAGAGCAAGAAGATAGTGTGTATACCGTGGCTGTCAAAACGTTAAATAAACATTTTGAAAACAAAGTGAATGTTCCATATGAACGGTACGTATTCCGTAAGATAACACAAAGTGATAAAGAGACTGTAGAACAGTTTATAACGAAACTTAGACAGCAAGCAGTATATTGTGATTTTGCAAATCAGGATGAGCAAATTCGGGATCAGGTGATTGAAAAGTGCAGGTTTCATAAAATCAGAGCTAAGTTGTTAGAGAAAGGAAAAGACTTAACACTGGAACAGTTGAGGACAATAGCTGCGACATTTGAAATGACAGAGGCACAGGCAAGACATATGGATACCGAATTAGTGGCATCAATAAATAAAATTCATGGACGTGGGCCTAAAACAGATAAACCAAAACGTACTGGTAGATTCGAGAACAGAAAGTATGGAAATAAGTGTTTTCGTTGTGGACGAGAAGGACACTTAGCCAGAGATCCATTATGTCCGGCAAAAGATAAGGAATGCAGGAAATGTGGAAATGTGGGACACTTCATGAGCTGCTGCTTAACGAAGCCAAAACAAGGAAAACGTATGACACAGAAATCTCAAAGAGGAGGACAGATTCATACAGTAGAGTCGGAATCGGATTCAGATGTGTTTGCATTTATTCTAAAGACATCGGACAAGTCGTCAGACAAAGTTACGGTCAGTCTTGGAGGACATCCAGTGGAATTCGTTATTGATAGTGGTGCATCAGCCAATATTATAGACAAAGAACTGTGGGAAGTTCTCAAGAAGAAACGCCTAAAATGTTATTCTGAAAAGTGTGAGAAGAAACTCTATGCATATAGTTCTACAGAACCACTGAAATTGTTAGGAAAATTTCGAACACATACCTTGATCGAGGAAACAGGCAATGGTAGTGAAGAAGAATTCTATGTGTTGAATGGAAAAGGACCAGCACTGCTAGGCAAAGATACCGCTACGAATCTAGGAGTTCTTAAACTTGGTGTCAACAGTGTACAATCATTTGACATTGTTCGTGAATACCCAGAGTGTTTCCAAGGAATAGGAAAGCTGAAAAACTTTAAGTTAAAGCTGCATATTGATCAGGACGTAAAACCTGTTGCCCAAGCTATGTACAGGATTCCATACAGTTTGAGAGAGAAAGTTGGAGAGCAACTTGATGACCTTGAATCTCAGGATATCATTGAGAAAGTGAATTCTCCTACACCTTGGGTCAGTCCAGTCATTATTGTACCGAAATCCAATGGTGACATCAGATTGTGTGTCGACATGAGACAAGCCAATGCTGCGATTATTCGTGAAAGACACCCTATTCCGACTGTGGATGAAATACTCTACAACGTGAATGGTAGTGAAGTGTTTAGCAAGTTGGACCTTAGAAGTGGATACCATCAGATTGAGTTGGAGGAATCTTCAAGGGAGATCACTACATTTGTAACATACAAAGGCCTGTATAGATATAAAAGACTGATGTTTGGTATTTCATCAGCACCAGAAAAATATCAGCAAGTGATTTCACAAGTATTTCATGATTGTGAGGGAGTACAAAACATTTCAGATGATATTGTGATCCATGGGCGTGACAAAGCAGAACATGATAAAAGACTTTGTAAAGCATTGCAGAGAATTAAAGAAAAAGGACTTACGCTGAACCAAGCAAAGTGTGAATTTAGCATGAACAAAATAACATTCATGGGTCATGTTATGTCTAAGAATGGTATTGGGCCAACAAGTGACAGGATCAAGTCATTACTGGATGCAAAAGAGCCAACAAGTGGATCTGAAGTGAAAAGTTTCCTTGGACTTGTAAACTTTAGTGCACGATATATACCAAACCTAGCGACTGTGTCAGAACCGCTGAGGAGATTGACAAAGAAGAATGTGAACTTCGTATGGGGACGTGAACAGAAGAAGAGTTTTGATACGTTGAAACGTTGTTTGTCAAATGTGGAAACTTTAGGACACTACAGGTTAGATGCAGAAAAAACACAGTTAGTGACAGATGCTAGCAATGTAGGCCTTGGAGCAGTCTTACTTCAAGTGCACAAAGGTGAAACGAGAGTCATCTGTTATGCAAGCCGTACATTGTCCGTGGCAGAACGCAATTATTCGACAACAGAGAAAGAAGCTCTGGCAGTTGTGTGGGCATGTGAGAAGTTCCATATTTACTTGTATGGTGTAGAGTTTGAGCTGATTACAGATCACAAGCCATTAGAAGTTCTTTATGGAAGAAAATCTCGACCAAATGCACGAATTGAACGCTGGTTGTTAAAACTTATGGCATACAATTTCAAAGTGCGTTACTTACCTGGACATCAGAATATTGCAGATGCATTGTCACGTTTGGTGGAAAACAAACCTGTGGAAAACAGTAACTCTGTGGAGACTGAACAATATGTGAAATTTATAGCGAGGGAAGCTACGCCTCATGCATTGTCTACTCGAGAAGTAGAAGAAGTTTCAAAGAGGGACGAAGAACTTGTCAGAATTCGTAGATTCATTAAAGAAGGGGAATGGGAAAAATCTTGTGTTGACTATTTTCCATTTAGAGATGAATTTTGTTCTATTGGATACCTTATGTTACGTGGATCTAGGATTGTGATTCCAAGAAGTCTGAGAAAACAGTGTGTTCAGTTAGCACACCAGGGGCACTTGGGCATTGTTGGGACAAAACAACAACTTAGGACGAAAGTTTGGTGGCCTGGTATGGACAAAGAAGTGGAAAAGTACGTGAAATCATGTCATGGATGTCAGATTACTAGTGCATATCCAAAACCGGAGCCAATCAGTCCAACACCTTTACCGACGGGACCGTGGCAAGAGTTGGCAATTGACTTACTGGGACCATTAACATCAGGACAATATGTGTTAGTTGTAGTGGACTACTTCAGCCGTTATTATGAAATTGAAATTACCAAAGACATTACAAGTGAGAAAATCATTGATGCTCTAGAGGGAATGTTTTGTAGACATGGAATTCCATATCAAATTACATCTGATAATGGACCACAATTCAAGTCTAAGTTATTTGAGGATTATTTGACAGATAACTGCATCAAACACAGAGCAGTTACACCATTACATCCGGCTGCAAACGGGGAAGTTGAACGTCAAAACCGGTCATTGATGAAAAGGATTAGAATTGCACAAGCAGAATCTAAGGATTGGAAGAAAGAAATCCGGAAATACTTGTTTGCATATCGAACAACTCCACACAGTACAACTAGGGTGTCACCTGCAGAATTGATGTTCCGCCGTAAACTGAGGACAAAATTACCACAAGTAGAGAATCTACAAGAAAATGTGTTTGATGAAGAAATGCGAGATAAGGATGTGTATTCAAAGTACAGAAACAAGCTATATGTTGATGAGAAACGTGGTGCAGTGGATTGCGACTTAGAGCCTGGAGATTCAGTCCTTTTGAAGAAAGCAGTCAAAGACAAAATGGACACTCCGTACCATGCAGAGCCATATACTTTGGTACAGAAAACTGGAAACAGCTGTGTTGTTGAATCACCAGAAGGACTCACATTGAAGAGGAATAGCGAGTTTGTGAAAAAGTATCATTGTAATCAAGAACCGGGAACTTCCGAAAGTGATGTGTCCGATATTCCAGAGACTTACAGTGAACCGATCATTGTATCCGCTGATACATGTGATGAAGGACAGCCTTCTGTGAGGGAACCTATCGCAAGAAAACCAACAGAGCCAGTCTTGAGAAGGTCAACCCGTGTAAAGACAGTTCCGCAACATTTTAAGGACTTTAAAATGTGAGCCGTGTCCGTGTGTTTCCGTGTGAAATTATTTGTATCATGGACTGTGAACTGTGACTGTCTTTGTAAATTTTGTAAACTCTTTATAATGGACAGTAATCTTATTAAGAATGAGAAATCTGATTATTAATATGTTTTTCAGTATAATAGTTAAATCTTGCAAAGGGGGGTATTGTAGTATATTTATATGATCTAAGGGAAGTAACTGTTTGAGTATGAATGTATGAGTATGATTTGAGTAAGAGTTATGGTTCTTTGTGTGTATGGTTTGAGAGTATCATCCGGGGATTGAGCACGGGAAAATAGCCATGCTGATGATGTGTGCGTGCGTGAGAGCATGATGTGGACTTGTATACATGTGTCATGAATAAACCTATTCGTGAATTGATTTAATTCGTTATATTCTTCAATTCTTATATTTACCAGTATAATCAAGTCCCTTTTCTAACACGATTTTATAGTCGTGTCACATTCAGCATACATGTACATCAAATTCTGAACCCAATAATCATCCAGGGGCCAAAGTTTAAACAATTTTAAAATATATAAAAATGCTATATAAATAAGTAAAAGCATATATAATAACATTTCAGTTTTTGTGAATAATTAATTTGTTTTCCTTTGTATAACTGAATCCCCTTTGTGGCCCCACACTACTCCTAAAGATTGTGATTTGAACAAATTTGAATCTACACTATCTTATATTCTTTCACAAAATTTACAGCTTTTCTAGGCAAATCTTTTTTAAGAAAAAGATTTAAAGATATTTCTCTGTATTCCTATGAAAAAAATTGTCCACCCCCCTTCCCCCCCAATAACCCAATCTTACCCCATGGTAATCATTAATTGTCCAAACAACTATTCTATTGTAGACATTCTGTACCAAAGAAAATTCAAAAACATGTATCTATATTCATTGAAACTTTAATTTAAATTTGAATAAACAATAACATTAACACACGAGAATTAATTTTTACAGGTTTTGGCAACTCTTCGAGTTCTGTCCAAAGGAGACTTTCAGTCTGAGGCTGCTGACATACATGGTATTTCTCAACCCTCATTCAGCAGAATGTTTATGGGAGTCGTTGATGCCCTGAATGCCAGCCTTGACAACATCATTTTTCCGATGGGGCAAGAGGAAATTCTTCGGACAAAGGAGGACTTTTTGAGGGTGGCAAACTTCCCCAACGTAGTTGGTGCCATTGATGGAACTCTGATTCCAATCATGGGAATGACTGGAGACGATGAGCATGTTTTTGTGTGCAGGAAAGGGTTTCATGCCATAAACATGCAGGGAATCGTGACCGCTGACCTGAGGTAAATAAAAAATTCTATTTTTAAGTGGACAATCAGTGAAATTACTATGTTGGGTCTATAAAACTATCAACATTTTTTTAATTGTTTCCTTATGACTGCATTTATATACCAACATTTCATTTCAGATTTACTAACATCGTTTGCAAGTATGGGGGTGCCACACATGATGCATACATACTTGCAAACTCGAGCATTCCCGAGATAATGGACCAGCTGCCAGGTGGAGGATGGCTCTTAGGGGACAGTGGCTACCCCCTTCGTCCATGGCTAATGACTCCTTTCCTCACGCCCCAAGCAGGACAACAGGAGAAGTACAATGCCAGTCACATTAAGACAAGAAACTGCGTTGAGAGGGCTTTTGGTGTCCTTAAGTCCAGATTTCGGCAAGTATAAAAAAATTAGATTTCATTCAAATATTAGACTTGCAGAACAGACTCCAAACATAAAGCATATAAGCAAAATTTCTTACCTGGGTAACACTTCTCTTTTATCTTCTCTTTATTTCTTTAATTTAACTTTTTCCCGAGACTGCACTTCTAATGGGACAACATCGCTCCCCCATCTGATAATGAGCTTACAATACAGAAAAAGGAGAATTAGATACAGAACACCCAAATCATAAAATTATTTCAAATTCATTTTTTTATACAATTATTTTTAAAACATCACTAACCCATTTACAAATGGGCCATACAAATAGTTGCAAAAACATGCAAAATTCTTTGAAAAAATCCAAAATAATGTTTGGGACTTGACAATGCATAAATTTATACTTTCCAACAAATGCATGACTAAGTGACGGATCATAATTCATATCTATGTTGATCATAACATCAATATTCTGTTACAGATGTCTGCACAAAACAGGAGGAGCTTTGGCCTACACCCCTTCAAAATGTGTAAGGATCATCGAATGTTGCTGCCGCCTCCACAACAGGGCCATCGAAGACCGCATTCCAGCACCAGCAACAGGACAAGTACCCATCTTCTCCGATAATGACACTTTCAATGCTGAAACTATTGTCAATGCAAACGCAGTTAACACCAGAAACATCATTGTTAGAAGATTTTAATTATTTAGTGGAATTGTCTGTTTATTTGATATATTTGCCTGCCCAATAGTTAGTAATTTTTGATAAGTAATGTGCAAAACCCTGTTAAATGTAGGTTGATATTTTAATTATTCAAATAAGTGATAATTTTTTTTCTGCTTACAGGTCATTATCTTTGAATTGTACAAAAGTTAGTACGTTAAATGTGTTCTAAGATTGATGTTTTCCAATTTGTTATCTAAAAAATCATGTGCTACATTGTCAACTCAATTATGGTACCGGTAAACGATTTGGTTATTGTTTTAGATTTGTTTTATTTGATATTTTTAAAGAGAGATATCATTTAAAGCTGCCATCTTACTGTAGAATTGTAATATTCCATTTTTGAATTCTCCATCTAACTGGAACACATACAAAGAAACATTTTTTTGTTAATCCACAGTGTCATTTTCAATTATTTTTTTTTGTAAATCAAAATATTAATACTGTTCAACACATCAAGATAATGCCAGAGTATGACTTACTGTACTTTTTAATTTACATTTTATATGCATGTATTATTGTTAAAGTTGTCTTCAGATGGTACTCTTAAAATACATTTATGAAATATATTGAGTCCCTTGAAATTTAGCATGTGTTTATTTGTTATTTGATAAATTTAAAAATGATAAAGTCTATTTTCCAAGACAATTAATTCATGTACTTAATGTTTTCACATTCTTTAAAATATAAACAAAAATATTGTAGTCCATATGGTGGATAATTATAATAAAATTTAATATAACCAGCAAATTAAAAATGCTGCTTCCATACAAGTAATTGTAATTGTAATAATGGTCAGAAAAGGCAGAACAAGATATCTGTGAGCTTAATTTTCACTAGTAATACCTCGCTCTGATGTGAATATGCAAAATGAGCAAAGTTGACAGAAAGCTGATTATATTGGTACAAAAATAAATCCTAACTTCTGGCATGCCTAAACAAATAGTGTGATACAATTTCAAGCATCTGTGATGAATAGTTGCTGAAAAACTGTGACAGAAATTACCGTTACTGACAGACAGATGAACAAAAGGACAGTTATGAACAGACAGACAGACACACAAGGGTAAAACAGTATAACCCCTTCTCCTTTGGAGCGGAGGTATAAAAAACATTGGTCTCACAGAGGGTGGAAGTTTCAAGCAAGTATAAATGAAGTTACTAATTAAAACTCGGACAAAAGATTACAAACAGATTGAACATTTGAAGAAGAAAACAAAGCATAAAAGTTCTTCAAAATCTCGAGCCTCTCTTTTTCAATTTCCAGTCTCTGCTTTTTGATTGAAAGCTTCTCCTCCTCAATTTCAATGAGGCGCCGAGATCCGTAGCTGTACTCATTAAATGTTTGAGCTTTCCGTTTTCCTTATAAACGGAAAATAAATCTTATCTCGATATAGAACATTTTTTTTTTTATCTTTTTAAAATCTTAATATAAACTAGAAATTTTTCACATATGTAAGGCAAAATAGAATTGTGTTTCTCTTTTGTGTTTTTCTTGTTTTCATACCTTTAGAAGTAGACGGTTCTGACAAAGAAGATTCTTCTGTGAAGTTAAAGGAAATTTTAAAGAAAACTAGCAAGAGGTACCTTGAGCTTGCAAACTTACAAATGATACACCCCGTTAAGAAAATATCATAATTCAAGTAAATTAAGAAATAAACATCATTGAGAAAAGTTCATTGATGATTTTTTCACATTGCTGTATATTACTTATATTAACATTTGAGAATGGCAAATCCATCAGAATCATTAACATAATGATGATCTTACATTTTCAATATTGCAACCATCATGTGTGTGCAATACATGCAATCATTGACATGATAACACAGACTGGGAACACAGGGAAAGACAGACGGACAAGGAGATTCCTATTTAACTCCCCCCCCCCCCCCCCCCAAATCTTTGTTTGCAAGGGGTATAATCATATTTGCAGTGTGTATAATTATATCAATCTGATTAAAATCAGATCTGCAATCCTCTCCGACTAATTCGATGTTGCCACACAAGAGATCTTTGTGTAGCGACATTGAATTTGTTGGGGCGGATCGCAGATCTGATTTTAATCAGATTGATAATTATATTTGCTTAAACTAACAATTATAAGCATTTTGATAAATTTTGCACTTTTCTTGGGCAGAATGACCAATTTCAGTTAAATACCAGTATTTCAAAATGTTGAATTGTTTAAAGAATACTAAACATAGGATATATACTAACCTTCAGATTGAGAGACAACTGGCACATCACTATTAGTGTCTAGATTTTCAAGTTCTTCAGCTGGAACTAAAACAGATGTTGTTCTTTATTGATTTATTTAGTCATACTTTTAACCAGAAGCCTCTTGGTTACATTAATGATATTTTTTTTTATTTACAATGCAGAAAAAAGACAATAAACCCAACCTTTGCAGTTAATGAACATAGCCATGCAAAGCTCTTTGATGGATAAAACCTTGAATAATCTAAGTCTTGACAGAAGTAATAAGTTGTTTTTCTCCTTCATTATTAATCACTTACTCCTATGGTATAATAATGCAACTCCATATCTTAGAAGACTGATCATGTAGAACAGACAGACAAAGAGATGAACAGAGTGCTTCCAAAAAGACCCCCCCCCCTTCCTAAAACTTCATATGTGGGGGTATAACTACTGTAACTATTCATAGTGATAAACCAACATGATCAATGATAGTGAAGTATCATGGCAACTTATAATCTTACCCTCAGTGACAATAAATGGCTGTATCTCAAGGCAATTTGGTTTTTGGGACATCTGAAGGGAAGACCTGTCTTCACTGGTGTCCACCCCATCCTCAATTCCAGATATGGCTGACTGAGGAATCAACTGCAATATCTAAAATTTTCATGGAGTTGAAAGTACATATTTCCTTACTATCGTCTGACAATTTACAATTCATTCCATAAAGAAAAAGGAGTTAAAAATAAAGCATCTTGTCAGAAGCATTTGAAAAAAAAATCATTTTCATTTCATCTTCATTTTCTTGTAAAGCAAATGATTCATAATTAATAACAATTTTATAAACAATATCATTTAGATTTAAATTGGATTGATGTTGGAGACAAAACAAGGGAGAAATAAAACAGCATGCAAACATAACAGTTGTATTAGTTGATACTAGAACTTGGAGACCTACCTTAAAACACTACTTGAAAACATATGCAGTAGTGATGGGATTTGAACCCATTATCTCCTAAGACAGTTATATACATTTAGGTTACATAAAAGGACAGACAAGGACTTACACAGAACAACATATGTTCACGAGAGATTGTCAGTGAAGCATCAATACTGGTTAGTTCATACTTACCCACCATGATCTGTCTTCTCGGACATTTACAAATTTCAAGCATTCATTCACTAAATGACAGAACCTTAGCATGTATCTAAATATTAATTTTATATCATATTGTCAATTATACCCCCAAAACAATACCATTTGGGCTTTTGTAATTGCTAAATCAATGGACCAGTACACACAAATTGACACAATAACAGCTTGTCTTTGTATGTTACACCATGGATATCTTCAACTTGAAGATTATCATTTCATTGTTACGGACCTACCTTAATTTCCTTGTAAGGATCACATACGTAACAAATTAACATATGAATACAACAGTATGAAATACTTCTTGAAGGTTTGGATTGCCTTTTAACACTGTAAAGATTGAAATAGAATAATGGCATGTTCAACAAACTTTCTCCTCCCAAGGCTTCAACATGGGGAGCTGTGAAGGCCCTCCTCCAGTTTGCGTCAAGTTTTTCCTCCGTTGAGCTTCCTTCTTCTTGACGGCAGACTGCATGTCTTGCCACTTTTTTTTTTACTTCCACTACCCCTCTTGTGCACTGCAGACTTACGGCGTTTACTCTACATATGTGCACAATTGCATATGAAAAGAGCACAAACACTCAGTGTACTTGTACAGGTATTTAGATTAGAAGGTGTTAAAGTATCATGGTAATAAGTATCAATTGAAATTTCTAAACTCGAAAAAATTAACAATAATCAGAGAGTAATGATAGCCATCAATCTCTACCTGCTTATATTCTGACCAATACTTGTGAAGAGGAACATTTCTAACTGAAGACTGAAGAGCTACTTTCCCCAATTCACAACACAAATGCATGTAAATAGTCTACCAATTTTTAGCCACTTACAATAGGCTTGCAAATTAGAAATATCTACAGCTGATCTAAACATATGAACTTCATGATTTCATAATTATAATGTAATATGTGTGTGACCACTGTCATTTTCTTTCTATGAAACCTATAATTATTCAGAAATACAATGTGTTCTGTATATGTGTTTATTGTCAGCTGATATTCTGAATTGTGATTACAATAACTGTTAAATTAAAGAATCCGCAATGCACAAATCCATAAAACACTCAATGATAAATAATTATTAATGAAAAATCCATAAATGATGGACTAACACATTACTACATAAACAGTAAAATGGTATTTTTGATCTAGATAGTGATTATCTTCATGATCTCCGATTATAAAATCGACCTACTTCTCTGTCACCGACTCCCATGCCATTGTCTTCATGTTGTTAGTCAGACACGGTGAGAACTTTCCATACAAAACCTTGTAGCTAGTTCCCACCGCGTCCACTAATACCTCCACCTCCACATCGCTAAAATTTGCCTTTCTCTGCTTCTTCGCGTCCATCTTTCTTTAGTTTTAAACCGGCAGACGATAAACAAAAAAATTCGCGCACTTCTATGAAGTGAAACTAATTATTGCGCATGCGTACGAATAAATCGTACACCTAAGAATTCGTAACCTACGTCTACGTCTGAGAGTAGCTTCGTAAATACCATTTTACGTATTCGTAACTTCAATCTTACGTCATTCGTAACTTCTACGTCTACGTCTACGTCTACGAACTTTAGTAAATATGGGTACTGGAGACTCTCCCTGCTACGTGTAAACAACTGAATGAAGAAATTTTAATGCATGTAAAACCAGCTTGGCGCAGGTGAAAGATCAACACAATTTTAAAATATTTTACGTAAAATTGGTAGAGAATATAAATACCAATGTGAATCGTGCTGCGGAAACCTGCGGATTTACCCAAATTTTTTGTAAATCGCTTTTGATTAGTAAAAATGTGCATTATTTTGATGATTTTGTGGAATGTTTCAACAATATCTTCTATAAACGAAATATCTATTTCTTTCCCAAGCAAGAACTTCAAAGTTTATGACTTAACAAAGGATTTTTCTTAAAAATATGTATGATTTAATGTCATTAATCACCTGCGCCGATGCGTTTTAACTAGATCATTTGCAATATTAGGATTCGCCTGTCACGTGATTACGAAGTACATATGACGTCACAAAAATGCATCAAATATAATGTTTAACATCGATGTCAATAAATATAACATAGATTTAAAGAAATACTCCTGGTAAAATTATTTTTGCCATGAATCAAATAATATCGTTTTCCAGCCGTATTTTAGCATCGGGACGCCTTAACAATGCTGCGTATTCCTAATGTTTTGATGCTGGCATATATTACGTACAGACGTATTATATCAATTATTGTACGATTTTTTTCAGTGAAGGAACCCACAAGTATTACATTTCACGACGAATATAAGACTAGTGTAGATCAATGCATACACTGCAGAGAGTTTTATACTTAATATTTTTTTGAATAATTAAAATGATTTTAAAATACTTTTTTTTTTTTAATTTTAATTTTAAAATAATAAGTTCGGCTACGTTATATATTATTGAATTGTTTTATAAATAAAAGCCGCCGAAAAGCTTATTATGTTGCAATTTTCCAAACTGTAGCTCTTAAAGTATATATTTAGATAAATTTAACTATAAGGTGGAAAACTCCATAAGATTTCAAGTTACCATTGAAAGCATACAGGAAACGCATAGTCCGTATAGTTTGGAAACATTAATGAATAATTGAATTTTTTTTACATAGAGGCTAGTATGTAGTGTTATCTATATAACAAGAAGTTACCAAATCAAATCGGTTGGTAATTTCATAGAGTTCAATTGGCGACTGGCAATCCTTTCATAAAAAAGACGTGCACTGAAAACAGTGTAGATCTCCAGTACACGCTAATACATATATGCATGTAATTTGTTCAACTACAAATAATTTTAAATTATTTAGTGTGGGTTGTTCTTATTATGCAAAGGTTGTGCACGTAGCATATCATTTCACAAAGATGCATGTATAATGATATAACACACTGTAGTTTGAAACTAAAAACGCAGCATCCTTACAATGTAAGAACTAAAGATCCTAGATCACCTACATTTATCCTGTTGATGCAAGCTGTACATTTATGATATATAGTCGTAATTGTCCGAGACTTTTTATCACTCCTATTTTCACTTATTTCTTCTTAATATCAATGCATATGTATATTTATAGATTGTATACACTGGCTTTAGCATTCAATTCTTAAATCTGGAAAACTCACAAGTGCATTTACACTTCGTCTTTTGCCACAGCATGTAATAACATAGAGGTTACAAGTCCAATGTAGAAAGCCTTGAAATACGATACATGTATCATAGATAATCAAACAATTGATAACTTAATACAATTAGTACACGATGTTGATTGAGAAATCCTACCTTTATATTAGATGAATATCTCTGAACATGTGGCCTGACTTAACGATGCGATATAATCGATCATAAAAAAAGAAGTCAATGGGATTTAAATTTTTTGAAACAAGAGATGTAATGCATTGATTTGTCATTTAAAGTAGTCACGAAATGATTAGTCTCTTATTGAACGACACAGAAACAAAACAAATGGACCTCGTCATATACTCCAGTTAAATGAGGACAAAAGACACCCAAGATTTAACCTGTGCGATTTAAATCGGAAGTAATTTTTAAACATCACATAGGCCTATGTCATTCCGTCGATGTACGCACATCTACATACCACCAGAGTTCTGTGAGTTTATTTTTAAGTTATTAAAAAAAATGATATATTGTGATGAATTTTTAGTAAATATTTCAAAGCAATAAGTCAGTGAAGAAATATTTGAATTTTTTAAGGTACATGAGTAGGTAATGGATAGTTATGCAGTTCATAGGCTAGCACCGAAGAAAGAAACAAAAACAACAAACAACAGAGGGAAATCCCCGTTGCTGCAATTACTGAAAAGGACAACTTCCCGGGCTAATATATCCCCCATGATAGACGGAGAGTTTGAGGATGATTTTGGTATCAATCATCAGAGCGAAAATGGGCAGGTCCAGATGTGTAGTCTGTCTCCAAAACTATCTTTCGATTTCAAGCAGGGATCCAAATCCGGAGACCATGATCCTGGGGGAATTGTTCGTGCTCGGAAAGAAAATCTTGTCATCCTGGATTCTGTCTCAAGAAAAATGAAAATGTTCAAGAGAGTGGAAAATAATAAAAACGAGCTACAATTCCGTTGTGCCACAACATACAGCTTTTCAGAGCATTGCCATGGCGTTGCCTCCGTGAAAGAAAACATGCTCGCTGTGACGTCGGATAAGAAAATTGAGTTTTTCAGAGTGAGAAGGTCAAAGCTTAAATGTTCATCGACGACCATTAGAACCCCTTCAAAATGCTTCGCAATAACAGCTACTTCTAAGAAAGTTTTCTTTATTGCACAACTTTCTTCCGTACAAGGATGTATAAAGTGTTACCAAAGAATCAAAGGGACTTTCAAATCCCACTGGGAGCTGGATTATATTATTGAACGTCCATTTGGCGAAACTCTGTCAATTCATTCTTTCTTGGTGGCTGATGAAGAGGAATCCACTGTATATTTCACAAATCCTGAGAGTAGATTCCTTGCTTCGATGTCGTGCCGTGGGGAGATGATTCGGATAGCTCGCTTCGACTGGACACCCCGGGGACTGGCAGTTGTGGGGGAATATCTAATCGTTGACAACGACACCGCACACTCTCTCTGCTTGACGAATAAAAACGGACAAGTTCTCAGGACCTTGATAAGCAATCTTCACGAAAATCCATCTCATTTATGTTATAACCCATTGTCAAAAGAACTGTTCATGTGTGCACTGCGTTCTCCAAAAATTCGTGTGTATTCAGTTCACAATTCTGATGACGCTGGAGTGAGCGAGTGTTAGTCCAAGAGCTTGCAGGGACCCTATAACTAAGGGAAAAACCATTTTATATGTAGCATATTATGTACATTGTGAGGAAGCTTTACGTTGTTTTTTTTTGTTTTTTGTTTTGTCCTGCATGCAAATGAATGTACAGTTATACATAAAGCAAATCCTAAAAGTCTACGTAATTCTGTGAATTTTCAAGAACAGATGTGTTCATTATTTGTAAGTTTTATAGTCAATCATGTGCAGTTTGATTTTTACATTTATACATCTTTTTCAATTTTGTAAGTATACGTTTCTGCATTGGGGTTTTCTCTTTTGTATTTTTTTTTTTTTGGAAACAAAACTTTTTTTCTAGTTTAATAAATCGTTTGCACCTTCCAAACTATGTTCAGTGTTTTAAATGCTCATAATGAAATTAGATATACAATGATTTTATTAATAAACGAACCTTATCCCTCGTTTATATTATTAAAGTAAACTAGTTTTATACGTATTGATCAGTACAAATATACCGGTACTACAATATAGTTAAAGAATTATACTAGCATTGTTGTCAAAGCATTTATATAACAAATCGTCACGGGAGAACAAAATTATTCTCTATCCTATCCAATTCCTATCCAATCTGACCAAATTGAAGTGAAGAAATAAATCGCCTAAAATAACTGTTAGTAGAAAGAACTGTCGATCGCGACGAGCAATGTGTTAGTACCTTCGTTCCTAACAATTCAAGCCAATTCTATATCGAATAATGTTAATTCGTTCTTTTATTGTTAGTAGTGCATTGGTACACTGAAAGTTATAAATGAAATATAATTGATTTTTATCTATTTGGTGATATTATGATTAGATATTTCGAGAAATGATTCCCGAAGAACTTTTATGGCTGACATGAATAGGGTGTGACGTATGCGCTGTTAAATAAAAATGCAAAGTATGCAAGTTTGACTATAGGTTTTAAGTACGAATCGTTCCTTCAATCTTGCTCAAGAGCTTTTACAGTAAACACACAGTTCATAGTAATGCCCTTACACAGGAAGTTCGCGACTGCAACAAGTTGCATACTTGGGAAGAATGGGGGGGTGGGGGTGGGGGGGGGGGGTGAATGTATCTCGTGCATTGACGTAAAGTGAATTACTTTTGTGAATAAAAGGCCAAATCTTTTAACTTTTGTGTGTACGGTATACATGTCATTGTACTTGTAAAAGAACATGACTAAGAACAATCGGGGATTTTAAACAAAGTTGATCTATGGATATAAACATATATCTTCCAAAGCTTTTTTTTAAAATCATTTTATTTTAAACACAGCCCCATCACGTAAGTCTGTTACATGAGATGGACGAGGACTTCTCCATTTCAGGGGCTTATTTGTTGAATTAAATGTTCCATAACATATCAAATCTATGTAATCGATGCTCTTACAATCGCTGTTTTATTTATCGACACAATTTCAGGCGATCTGTAGCATAACTTATGGCAATTATTTTTTGGAGATTTATTTCAAGCTAGGAGAATATTCAACTATGCCCTACGTGACTTTGTAAGTAGTCGGGATCCTATTTATCTATATACTACCTATATACTATACTGATAATTGAAAACATATTGCGAGTTTAAAAAGTTCAGTTTTATATATATATATATATATATATATATATATATATATATATATATATATATATATATATATATATATATATATATATATATTCAGTTACATTTGTTTATTTCATTTCAATAGCAATATTTTTTGATAGCAATAACTGTACGCGTTGTATTGTAATAATTTAGAGTTAACCTAATATACAAACTAAGTTATAATATAAATTTAGGAACAGGTTTAAAAAAAAAGACGAATGCATTTCAATGTACTCTGTAAATATCAAACATCAAATCCAATACTTATACTAATATTACAGTGTATTTCTAAACCTTGGAACTACGCGCTCTGATCTATATACTTTTCCATTTTAGCTTAGATTCCATTCTCGGACCAATAGGTCTGTATGAGGGACTCCGATCAGTAAGAGACGACAACTTCATAGACCGCATGTCCTATTACTACACCAACATGTTCCTGCTTTTCTTCACGGTCCTCGTATCAACAGAGGACTTTGTAGAACCCATACACTGCTGGAGCCCCGAGGAGTTCACGGACTCAGAAAGATATTACACGCTACAACTGTGCTGGATATCAAACACATATCGTGTACCATTTTCAGAGCCTATCCCCCCTCAGTTTGAACCACGTGGCAATGATGAAGTGACGTATTATCAATGGGTTCCATTAATCCTTCTACTTATGGCAGCATGTTTCACGATTCCGCGGCAAGTGTGGAAATATTGCTCTCAAAGGTCGGGAATCGGAATAAAAAAGATGTTGTCATTGGTAGATGAATCGGTTAAAGACGTGCCGAGTGTCCGAGAGAAGAAAATAAATATGATAGCTGAATATATAGACTGTTGGTGCACAAACATGAAACCGTTTCGAAGTGGAATGTACTCTGGAATACGTGAAAGATACGGACGATTTTGCAGTGTTGGCTTTGGGCGTCATTATGGAAACTATCTTGTAACTTTGTGTGTTTTTGTGAAATTTCTTTATTTTGGAAATGCGATAGCTCAGCTGTATTTTTTGAACGAGTTTCTTGGCGGAAAAGACTTTTGGATATATGGATATGAAGTCATATACAAGGTCATACTGGAACATAATTGGGGCCAGTCCTCAAGGTTTCCCAAAGTCACGCTTTGCGATTTTGATTTACGACAACTGGAAAACGTTCAGAGATGGACGTTACAGTGTGTTCTTCCGGTCAACATGTACAACGAAAAAATATTTATTTTTCTGTGGTTTTGGCTTTCATTAGTTGCGTTTTTAAGTTTTTGTAATTTAATTTACAGTTTGTTTTTAGTCGTATACCCTCGCCAGAAAACAACATTTGCGAAGAAATATCTCAAAATGGAAAATGTTTACGACAAAGGAAATTTTCTCTCACGAAAAATGGTCCGGAAGTTTGCGGACACTCATTTACGACAGGATGGAATCTTTCTACTGAAGTTGATAGCTTTCAATACGAACACTGTGTTTGTCTCTAAGATCATTAACATATTGTGGGAAAAGTATCGCGAACGCGTGCATGAAGTTGGTCGGACTGTCGAAAACGAGTTTTATGAGGGAAGACGAACCACCATACGGTATATACCGGAACCGAACTACGGCCACGTCACAGATGGGTACGAAAGTGAAGTATAGTTTATCTTACATGTAACAGCTGATTTATGTTAATTAATGCGCGTTGTGTATCTTACATATAATTTCGAGCTTTCGCTCTGAATGAAATTCTCACTTACAATCTAATAATAAATCTTCTCTTCAGTTTTCGAGAAAAAGAGGTAAAAGGTTCTTAGAATACTAAGTACTAGATACTCGCTTCTTGTATCTGGGTGTATCTGATACCGTATTTATTCTCACTAATAATGTATACACATGTATCAGTATCACATCAATTTTTAACACATCTATTCATTTGTCCGTTAAACTATAATATTTATGGAAAAAACATGCAAATCATTGTCTGTAAATGTATATTAACTTTATGAAGATGTATGTTGATGTAAATAAAAGGTTTTTGTTAATCATTACCATTATTACTTTTAAATGTTTTATTTCCATTTGAGTTTTTCTCTATACTATCAAAACCTACTTCGCTAACTTTACATATTATATATATATAAATATAGAATGTTGCTCCATAGCAACTAACTGCGGTAAAATGAGTTCTGATTTAAGTACGTGTATTTCTATATGTAAACGATTATTTACTGCATGAGTGTTGAGGTAAAGATACATGTGAAAATTACAATAAAATGTACATGTAAACTTATGAATAAAAAGATATGTTGTCTTTCAGAAAATGATACATGTATGTTATTATATTCAAATTAGATAGTTGATATAAAATGCAATCCGGTTTTCTTCCGACCATGAAAATATAGACTTTTTACATGTTTTTATTTTTCTTTTACCGGTTGGCACAGTGTATTTGTAATTTCAGCAAATTTGAACCTTTGCTTTTATAATCCGGCTAATTCTCCGTATCGATCCGATTATAGAAAAAAATTACTTTGGATCCACAGAGCCGATAGATTATATACAGAATATAAGCGCGGATTCAGAAAAAATTTTCCAGGGGAGGAGGGGTCCGATGCAATCGCACCTTCTCGGGCCTTTCCGGCAAGCTCGGAAAAACACCTCGAATGTATTAACATCACCGGATGTTAGAATTTTATAGAAAATGGAGTCGCTTCCCTTACCAAAATATTGACCTTCTGGCAACACATTCTGGCATTATTGCAGCAATACTGCAGCAACATTCTGGCAGTACATTGCGGCAATGTTGCTGCAGAAGCGTTTTTCGTATGCAAATGAGATTGCGGCAATATTGCCAGAAAGATGTTGCCGCAAAAGTTTTGCTGCAACATATTGTTGCGACAACACCTTTCTGGCAATACATTGCGGCAATGTTGCTGCAGTAGCGTTTTTCGTATGCAAATGAGATTGCGGCAATATTGCCAGAAAGATGTTGCCGCAAAGTTTTGCTGCAACACATTGTTGCGACAACACCTTTCTGGCAATACTTGAGATTGCAGCAATATTGCCAGAAAAGAGTTACAGCGAAAATTTTGCTGCAACACCTTTCTGGCAATACATTTGCATAAGAAAAATGACATTGCAGAAATATTGGTTCAATGCATTTTCTGTGCCTTGGCATCAATGGTACAATATATGCAATATTTATAAATAATAAATGTATACAGTAAAGCAGTCATGTATATTATATTAATCTACAACCAAAATGAAAAAAATCTTTAATTGCCATTACAGTTTTATTTTTTTAAAGATGCAAAAAGGTTACAACAAGACTAACATTTCGCATTACATTAAATTTGGACTTTCAAAAATAAAAAATAAAAAACAGTTTGTGATTACACAATATTACAGAAGTAAAAAAATTATATTATTCAATGTAACATGCACAAAATAAGTATTGAATTAAAAATATAATGTATAATATTAGAGACCTGAAACTGGAATTTCAACATGCTTATAAATGACACCAGTTAAAATTAATAATCTTTAAATTTAACACATGAATACAATAAACACAAATATGATGAACAAATCATGATGAAACTTGACTAAAAGTACTCAGCCAATCAGTGACAAATATTGCTGCAGAATAACATGTAATATTTACTTTCCACATATATTTTGCGTGTAAAGTGTGTGAAAAGACACTGCAGTTATAAGACCGTAACACACACAGGGTACTGAAAGGTTAGAATGACTAGTTTTATTATGACGTCACAAACGTTAAACGCTGTAAAATGCAACGTCACAAGCGAGAATCAAAGTTCACGTTTGTGGCTGTTACAGTGGCTCTTCCATTAATTTGAACTTACCCTTAGGATAAAACAGAAATTTTGACGTATAAATCACATTTGCAGACAAGGCATGAAGTTAAAAAAATGAAAATATAAGCATTAAATCATTATTTTTTGAAAGATATAGTCTCATAACTGCAGCGGTGTGTGCATACAAATTTTCATAACGCGCTAGCGCGCGTTACTCAATTTGTATGCTCACACCGCTGCAGTTATAAGACTATATCTTTCAAAAAATAATGATTCAATGCTTAAATATTTACATTCCACATATATTTTGCATGTAAAGCTACTGCAGATATAGCACCATAACACAGACAGGGTACTAATAGGTTAAATCATGAGTTTTAATTGTGACGTCACAAACGTTTAACGCTGATAAATACAACGTCACAAGCGAAAATCAAATATCACGCTCGTGGCTGTTACTGTGGCTCTTCCATTAATTTGAACTTACCCATAGGATTATGCAGTAGTTTTGAGGTATAATTCGCATTTGCGTACATGACAAGAAGGTAAAAAAAATGTAAATATAAGCATTAAATCCTTATTTTTTGAAAGATATAGTCTCATAACTGCAACGGTGTGTGCAAACAAATTTTCATAACGCGCTAACGCGCGTTATTCAATTTGTATGCACACACCGTTGCAGTTATGAGACTATATCTTTCAAAAAATAAGGATTCAATACTTAAGGATGATGTTTACTCAGAATGAAAAAAAAATCCACTGATGATAATGAAAAACCATCTATTGTGTGTTATAGACCTTTGCTTGTATTGTTAATGGCCATTGAATATTTATTGAAAATTCAAGAAAAATCCCATAAAATTTTACACTACGATTGAGATTTTCTTAATTATAAAAATATTACAAATAATTAAACACTTCAAAAAATAAGATAAAGTTTATGAATGGTAGTAGCACTAAATAAGTACACAACATTAAAATTTCAGCATCAATTTTTAAAAATAATTCAGTCCGAATTTCCTCTATCAGTTTTCAAATCCCTACCCATTTTTGATTCAATTTTACAAAAAATTGAATGATGATAATACAAAAACATTTATGATATTGAACTACTTATATTTACCTTATTCTGTTGGCATAAAATTTATATGAGGTCAATGATCAAAATTTTGAGATATGATGTCTTCTATCGTTTTTAAGCATTTTTCAATATTATAATTATTCGTGCCTTAAGATTATTTTAATGAATAAGTGAGGTAAAACCAACGGAAAATATGCAAAATTACGTAGACTTAAATATGAAATCCTAACTTTTAATATTAGACTACTGCCTAAAAACTTTTAGTAGAAAACAAAATCTGCAAAAAATTTTCATAACGCGCTAACGCGCGTTATTCAATTTGTATGCACACACCGTTGCAGTTATGAGACTATATCTTTCAAAAAATAAGGATTCAATACTTAAGGATGATGTTTACTCAGAATGAAAAAAAAATCCACTGATGATAATGAAAAACCATCTATTGTGTGTTATAGACCTTTGCTTGTATTGTTAATGGCCATTGAATATTTATTGAAAATTCAAGAAAAATCCCATAAGATTTTACACTACGATTGAGATTTTCTTAATTATAAAAATATTACAAATAATTAAACACTTCAAAAAATAAGATAAAGTTTATGAATGGTAGTAGCACTAAATAAGTACACAACATTAAAATTTCAGCATCAATTTTTAAAAATAATTCAGTCCGAATTTCCTCTATCAGTTTTCAAATCCCTACCCATTTTTGATTCAATTTTACAAAAAATTGAATGATGATAATACAAAAACATTTATGATATTGAACTACTTATATTTACCTTATTCTGTTGGCATAAAATTTATATGAGGTCAATGATCAAAATTTTGAGATATGATGTCTTCTATCGTTTTTAAGCATTTTTCAATATTATATATAATTATTCGTGCCTTAAGATTATTTTAATGAATAAGTGAGGTAAAACCAACGGAAAATATGCAAAATTACGTAGACTTAAATATGAAATCCTAACTTTTAATATTAGACTACTGCCTAAAAACTTTTAGTAGAAAATTTAGTCCGAATTTCCTCTGTTTGGCTAAAAGTCAATTTTTGTTTGAGCATAATTCCATAATTAAGTAAAACTATTGAATGTTTTGTCAATAATAATTCATTTCATAAATACTTTTTGTGTTTAGAACAAATTTCACTCATTACATTGAACTTTTTAACAATCGGAATTTGAGAACTCAAACCCTGAGTAAATAACACCCTTAATTGTAGTTTGATTGACACAACGCGCACAGACGGATTGACACAACGCGCACAGACGGATATGGACAAAAGTTCACTGTTTACCGTAAGCAAATCTGAAACCATATAGTTCACAAGTCCTGCACAACCACTTGCTGTATTACGACTGATCAAGGCATTCGTCCTAGGCATTCCAAATGTCCTTTTTTTAACAGCCTCGTGGGCATTCTGATTTCACACATAAACAATCACAAAAAAAGCTATCAGAATATCACAACAATATCCACATTGGAATTCAGCACTGTTGTGTATATATATGTGTTCCTCTCCATAATCTTAAACAAATTACGTCATCATTCTTTTTTGGTTGCCAGTTCCAACATTCATTTAATCAGTAAGGTGACAGCTTTTTTCATGGTTTTCTTCAGGTCTGTGTAACCCAGGGCAGACCTACTGGGAAGATAAATGGATTTCATATAAGCACATTGGCAATTGTTTTCAGATTTTAAGCAGTTTCAAGGGGGGTCGGGGGGGGGGGGGGTCCAGACCCCCTCCCCCTTCAAATTTTTTTTAAATTACATTACAAAATTACCAAAAATATGCCTCGCACCCCCTTCCCCTGGCAAATTCAAAAACCGTCGAAACCCCCCCCCCCCCCCCGAATAAAATTCTAGATCCGCGCATGGTTCTTAAACAGTGTTAAACCCATTGGTATAATGGTAGATCGCAGTCTTTCGGTTTATATTCTTATAATAAACATGTTTAAACTGCCATTCAATGAATAAAGTTTTATTGCTAAACTTACTTTTTTCAAAAACGTGCTCATGCAGATGGCGCAGGGGATGTCAACACTCGATTCGTTCACTCAGATTCGTCCTCAGTTCAGCCGTTGATTTTTTTTTTACAGATAAACACTCCAATGACAGTGTATTTTTTAACCTTGCTTACAGATAAGTCCCGTATTTCATTCATTTCACCATCTCCAGTGATGGCAGGAGGCTCAATAGCAGACAACAGACAACAATGTGAAAATTGGCGGCTAGCGATTTTATCGACCAATCAGCGCGCGCGTAACTTAACATTGAAACGAAAGTAAAAGTGGAAACAAACAGCATACGAAAATACTTAATTCAACATGCATCGAGCAGTTTAGATATTCAAATCTAAGTAGACTGATATCTTAACTTAATAGAAAAGAATATACCGTTCCAAAAGAACAGACAGGTCGGTATTCACGTAAAGTTAGGGGGGGGGGGGGGATTCAAACAGTCTTTTATAGTGAAACATCGTAACCATGCATTACAGTTATATGCCATTGAAGGGAATATCACTGGATTTTTTAATTGAGACTTTCTTAGAATAAGACTTTAATCATAAAATATTTATTAGATTTAATTTTTTCGACTTATTATTTTTTTGGGGAAAAATATGTATACAAAAGCAATTCATGCAATTAATATGTAAACGGTGTGACCGTTGGACCGAGCGCAGATTTATCACAGTGCAGTTTGATTATTATAGAACAGGATTTATTTGAAACGCACACAGTAGGATCCGCCTAGTTGCCTGCTCAAATCATTAGCCAAAGTTCAACTAAACGTCGCGTGCTTATTCTACATTATGACGTCATGTTTCAGACGTAAAACGTACACGATTTGTCTTCGGAAATAGCCGTTCCAATTTTTTTTAATTTCTTTTTTCATTTTTTATCAATTTAATTCATATAAATGCCGCGGTAATAAAACTGAATACTCTATTCAGTATCTAAAAGAGCTGTTCCTTGATGTTAATGTTTTTATTTTCGATCTGATAATTTGATAAGACATACATAGACCTAGTCGTGTTTCTTGATTGAAGCACTATTGAAACTTATTGTGTGTCCTTTTTTTCTTTATTTCAATTCAAATTACCTTCATTTGAAACACTTGAAAATTTTAATCGAGTTTAGGGGCAATAAACATCGATGAGTACCAGTCAATCAATGATCGAACTAACTTTTTAAAAACAAAATGGCTGCCAATATGGCGGCGCCCAGGACTGGAAGAAAGTTTTTTTGGCCTTAGTACCCCTGATTCAACTTTCATTTTTCACTGATTTTCTTATATATACCTTTTACCATTAATCCTCGCTGTGAGGCGGGCTTCGCCCGCCTCTCGCTGCGCTCGGTATAATTGACAGTTTTAGACTTGTGCTGAATGTGTAAAATTTTATAAGTCTAAATTCTGCTAAAGCTTTTGCAAGCTCGGCAAGCATAATAAATCAGAGAAAAAAAAAGAAAAGTTTGTGGTAAACTTCTGGTAAATATTGAGGTGTTATAACTGAAATCATATCTAAATAATTGACAATTTTTAACCCCCCTCCACTGCTCGGCTTTTCCTTAAATTATAATTAAAGCAGAAATCAAATATGATGCCTAGCAGTATAACCAGATCGAATTATACATATTATGTATAAATTAGTTTATGATTAAATGATCAAATACATGTAGATGTTACCAGAAAATTATTTCTGGAAGTATGATACTGAGTGTAGCAAGAATATTACTAGAAGTCGTTGCAGCTAGTGGCAATATTCTAGGTGCATGTTAATATAATTTTTTACAGAAATAACTCTAATAGTATTGCCAGAATGTTGCCAGAAGTTATTGCCGCTAGCGGCAACACTCCAGCAGTATTGCCAAAACGTTGCCAGTAATTGTTGCAGCTAGCGGCAACATTTCACTAGCCTCAAAATCTGGATTCTGGTAACAAAAATGTGTTTCTACAATATTGCCGCAATATTGCGGCATTGTTGCAGCAATAATTTTACTTTGGTAAGGGTTCCCATTAAAATAAGTATCGGCTAGACAGTCTTGTATGTTGCTTCTGTGTTATATTTTAGTGTATATCGTTTACTTTAATGAAGTATAGCTCACATCTCAACAGATCGTAAAATGTGTTCTATTTATTTCAAGTTTTACAAAAAGGGGGGTTGTCATGGACGCCTAGGTAATACATTCGAGGTGTTTTTCCGAGCTTGCCGGAAAGGCCCGAGAAGTTGCAATTGGGGTCCGACGGTTATTTGAGTTTGCCAGGGGAGTCAGATGCTTTTGGTAATTTTATAATGTATATTTTAAGAAATTTGAATTTTGCAGGGGGGAGGGTCTGGACCCCCCTGACAACTCCCTCTCTAGATCCGCGCATGGTACCTGTACATGCATATGCGAAAGAAACATGATCGAACTATAAATGAAATTTTTTTTATCATTTATTTATTTATTATTAATTATACCCGAATACCCAAACTCCAAACATTCCACGTTTCTCTGTAAATTATTTCTTGCGGTTTTTATCATTTGCAATTACTAAATATAACCTGAAACGTTCTAATCTTTAAAATTATTAACAAAAATATTTTTATTATTATTCAAATAATCCCTCTGAATACGACGTTTATCACACGTGCTATCATAACTTATGAACGTAACTCCGTCACCCACATGATCTATGAAACGTCAGGGAATGAAGACACATTAACAATTTAGTTTAAACTCAAGTTGTATCTAGGCCAAGTTATAATAAGTAAAATTGATGTATACAATTTAAATTGTTTTTAATTTCATCAAAGTGAAATGATCGCCAGAATAAATCAAAGTACTGAAGTACTGAGAGCCGGTCTCTTTTGGAGCTATAAACAAAAATATGTCTGTCTAGTAGAAAAAAGTTCTGTTGCTGCCTTGAATTTTGCAACATGCGTTATATATTCAATCCCCATTTCTTCAACGCGCATCAAAGTAGTTCATGAAAATTCATGCGCATTGTATGTGTCCAAAATGCATAGTCTTGTTTTTAAAACACTTATTAATAAGAAAACTAAAAAAGATAGACAATTCTCTCGAAATTAAAAAAAAGAAGAAATAAAATGCCAACACTTTTGACAAAACGTGGCTCTTTGTGTAACTATTTGGTATGGCGGAAGCTTTTACTTTGACGCTGGTTTTTTGTTTACTTTTGAAGTTGTGCTATTTATAGTAACATTGGCGATTTGCCTGCATACAGCCAGGTCTCTGCTTTTAGCAGAGCCCGGCTAAAAATGGTTCCTTGTAACAACAATCACAATGACCTTTTCAGAATGTATGGATGCTGTTTGATTTCTGTCCTTACATATTTCAAATATATCATTTCAATAATGAATATGATCATATATCTATGATTATTTTATTTATTTATCACATTTTTAATAAATGTAGCATATTCTAAACACCGACATACCGCATATATCTGTAACCCTGTATAAGGCAAAAATTACGGCATGAGCGATTTGACGTTATCATCGAGTGCAGTGTATCAACGCTATTGCGGACTGAAAAAATTTTTTATTATTAAACTTAATAAAAAATGAATTGCATGTGAAATGCTTTATCTTGACCTTTCTTAAAATGACTGACCACGTAAATCATCGAAAGGGCCTGCATGTCAGAAATATCGTTATTTCCATGCACCCGTGAAAAAGTGTTAGCTGATTTCACGCAATTATTGTTGCATAAACACGGTGTAATTTTGTTATGTTTGAACACGTTCTTAAATTGACCGTTGTAAATTGTTGACATTTGATTGAAGATATTTGACATGCAAAAAATGACGTCATAATTGCACTTGATTTGAAACGGCGAGGAGTTTCCCGAAAGTGACGGAGTTAGGGTTGTGACGGAGTTGGGGGGCTAGGCGATACATAACGACTTGATATAGGGTAAACAATGGCTTTTGGCACAGTTTATTAAAGATATTGCAGAAAAAAGACAAACAATAGACAGTGTGTGGTCCCTAATGAGCGCGTCACGTGATCTGTGTGGCGTAAAATGTATGCGATTCGGTTAAACCGCTATTGCAATTCTACTAACTTGTTAACATTGTGTTTTAAAGCTTACATCATTCTTCGATCTTCCTCCTAAGATTAACACTGTAGGCCAGGTATGACATCATACGGTTGAACCGACTAAAAGGGTATCATAACGACTCTACACGTCAAGCTAATAAATATATTTACTGTACAAACACATGAAATTACTACATATGCTAATACACACATTGAATTATACCCTATGTCCGGGAGGCAAACCCGATTTTGTCCTTTCTGATATTGTAACGTGTTTTATCTAAACAAAATACCGGGTTCTTTTTAAGGGATATAAATATATTAATTTTACTTCTACTCTTCCTGAGTACAATGATTAAACTTGATTTACAATTGATTGGAGGCGAATTTAAACTACTTAGTATTGTTTAACTGGGATACTTATCCCCGCGTGCCTTGGTAAAGGGTTCTTAATATTACAGGAAGTCAGGCGCCTCAGTCATATAGACTTACTACCTCCCGACAACCAATTAAGATTCCAATTCCAATTACCGCTGAGGAGTATTCCTTCCCCTAGTCTGTCTACTTACAACCTCACAAATTACTTCTATCAGGTTTCTATTACCTTCCAGGTCTTGCGGGTTCTTCTGAGAGCTGTGCGTTTCAGACCCTCTCCTAATCTGCTAGATGTGTCTGTTTATATACCCTTGGGAGAGTTTACTTCCAAGGGGGGACCAGGTCATTCCATTTCAATGGGTGTACTCTATTACGTGTACGGGTATGCTTTATTACTTAAACTTCATGGGTGTGTTTCTCTGCTTGTCACTACCCCTATTCCGTTTCACTACCCACGCCTCTTACACCGTGCGTCCCGCACGCTAAATCAATGAGAATCAAATAATTTTTTTTTTATTTACTTTACATAAGGAGACATAGTTCAAAGTATAGTTCATAGTAACTAATTGTTACCATATGCATGAAACTTGACAGCCATCAAACAATTTAAAGAACATCTACATGTGAATTTACATAGTTAAAGTAACCAACTGTTACTAGGTAAAACAAAAGAATCTTCTTTTCAGCAAAACACCATTTGCGTGTAAAAAGTACATTCATTAAGAACATCACAAATCTCAGTCATTCCAGATATCTTCCTCGAAACGCTCCACTGTCTCACCATCTTTCTGAAATTTTCTGGTGACTCTTATTATTTTCTGGTGACTCTTTCCTGCCTTGAGATTTGTATCAGTCTGTGTTTCAGCGTCAGCTTTCTTGCTCTTCTTAGAACAGCATGAGCAGTGTTGGTCATCCAAGGGCGCCTTCTGTACCACCAAAGCACTGTTGCTAGGTTCCTCTATCTCTATCTCTTCATTAGTAGGCAAGTCTATGGTCACCGTTTCTGATGTCTCCGTGTTTCTTCTTTTCACCCCTGGTAAAACTGGAGACGTCTTCTTCCTGTACGTTCTACCGGCTTCTCTGTCCTTCTCCTCCTCAAACAAGAGTTCTCCTGGATCCTCCTGCCAATCCTCTTCATCTTCCACGCGTCTTGGTGGAGATTTCTCAGGTTCAGTGGACTCCAGTGGGGTAATACAATGGTCCTGACCAGGGTGCAATCGTTGCATATGTTTCACCAACACAATCTTCCTACCAAAGGCATGGTCGCAAAAATTACATTCAAATCTTCTCTTCTGAATATCTGCCATTCCACATTTTAACAGGTGTTCACTCCACTTGTCTTTAGTTGGCAGTCGAACCAGACAAATGGAACATAGGAATCCAGGTTTTCTTTGGGTAACTTTAGTCTTCGCCATTCTGTCCTTCAATCTGAAATAACATAATGACATTAAACCTTGTAATCGAACTCATAGTCAGAATGCCAAGTTGGTCTTTTTCTTTGTCTACGACCAGCATATGCTAACTCTATCTCATTCAATTCTGAATTTCCTAACAGTACCACCTGAGACTCATCGTCAGAGGTGACATCATTACCCTTATCATGGTTTTCTAAATTCTTGGCATCTATAACCTGATCATGATTCTCTAAACTTTCGCTATCGCCTTCATCTCTAAGGACCTGAGTCCCGTAAGGTCTTAACCTATCAACATGTACAACAAGTGTCTTGGTATCAGTTTCTTTTCTGATTTTGAAAGTAACATCAGAGTGCTGTTTTACAATGATGTAAGGACCATACCAGAAACTCATAAGTTTAGGTGATTTCCCAACAGCTCTCTGTGGAAAGTATACTAACACCTTGTCACCCTCTTCAAACTTCTTTTTCACCACATTTTGATCATGGTATCTCTTTTGGCGCAACATAGATTGTTCTGTTATTTTGCGCGTGTTTGCATGCGCCTCTTCCAAAGTTTTCCTAAGTTCCCATACCCAGTCATGTACATTAGTGGGTTTTAGTCTGTTTGGAAGCTCATACATGATATCAATTGGGGTAGCAGTCTCTCTTCCCATCATCAACATATTCGGAGTGTAACCCGTGCTTTCATGCTGAGAGGATCGGTAAGCCATTAGAACATATGGTAATTTCTTATCCCAGTCGTGCTGGTAGTCAGAGACATAAGCGCTTAACATGGTAGCTAAGGTTTTGTTAAATCTCTCAACCATGCCGTCCGATTTCGGGTGGAACGCCGTCGTGCGGGTCTTTTTGATACCGAGTAGTTCACACATGTCTTTGAACAACCGACTCTCGTACTGCCTGCCTTGGTCACTGTGTACGATTTCAGGTACACCATATTTACAGAAAAACTGTTCCACCAGAACTTTCGCCACGGTTTGGGACTCAATATTTTTCAAAGGATACGCCTCTGTCCATTTGGTAAAATAGTCAGATACAACGATTATATATTTGTTGCCAGATTCAGTCTCTGGTAAAGGTCCCATTATGTCACTGGCCACACGTTCTAAAGGATAGCCTGTTTGGTCAATTTGCATGTGTGACTTTCCAAAAGAACGAACTTTTCTTTTCCGGCATTGTGGACATCCGGTTACATAAATTCGGACATCTGCCTGTAAACCTGGCCAATAAAACCTTTCTCGTACTCTAGCAAGAGTCTTTCTAACACCTAGATGTCCCGATGTTTTTGCATCATGACACTCTCTGAGTATTTCTTTCCTCTCCGACATTGGCACCAACACCTGGTAAATGGTTTTTCGATCACCTTCCCATCTTCTACAGAATAGATTGTCTCTTACTTCCAGGAATTTGTACTGCGACCAAAGAGATTTGATTACGTTACTTTCATGTTTAATTTGGATGTATTCTGGGCGATCATTTAGCTCTAACCATTCTCTGACTTTCTTCAAATCAGAATCACCCTCTTGCAGACATTGCACTGTAGAACTACTATCTGGAGCAGTGTCAGGTGTTACACTTTGTACAACCTTCTCTCCATACCCACACTGGCGACACGGATATCTACTCAAACTGTCTGCATTTCCATGTTTCGCACCAGGTCTATGAGTGATTTCCAAGTCATAGGTACTGAGTAATTCAATCCACCTTGCTACTTGTCCCTGGGGATCTTTGAAACTCATTAACCACTTTAAGGCGCTATGATCAGTGCGCACAATGACTTTGTGACCATACAGGTAGTGTCGAAAATGTTTGCATGCAAAGACAAGAGCCAGCAATTCCTTTCTGGTGACACAGTATTTTCTTTCACTCTTAGACAGTGTTCTACTTGCGTATGATATCACCTTGGTCGTACCATCTATATCCTGGGACAACACTGCACCAAGTCCCACTTGACTTGCGTCTGTGTCAAGTATAAAGGGCACTGAAAAGTTTGGGTGTGCCAAAATTGGGGCAGTTGTCAAACACTTTTTAAGATTATCAAAGGCACTCTGACAATCAGACGTCCATTTAAATTCTCTTCCTTTTTCCGTTAACCGAAATAACGGTTTTGCCAGGCTAGAGAATCCAGCTATAAATCTCCGGTAATAGCTGCATAAACCCACGAAGGATCGCACCTCACTGACCTCAATCGGTATTGGCCATTGTTCCACAACAGCTACTTTGGCCGGATCTGTTTGTACTCCGTCGCCAGATACCTTATACCCCAGAAACAGAACTTCCTTCTTGAACAAAGTGCATTTTGCAGCTTTGAGCTTTAGTCCTGCCAATTGTAACTTGGTCAATACTTGTTCTAAGTTTTGAAGCGTTTCATCAAACGTTTTACCAAAGATAATGATATCATCAATATATACCAAACATACATTGAAATTAAGTCCAGCCAACACTACTTCCATTAGTCTTTCAAACGTAGCCGGACTGTTACAGAGTCCAAATGGCATCACGGTAAATTGAAAAAGGCCACTTCTGGTCACAAATGCAGTCTTTGGTTTATCGGTCTCGTTCATTTCTACCTGCCAGTAGCCCGAGTGAAGATCTAGAGTGCAAAACCAAGACGCTCCTTCCAGTCGATCTAGGGAGTCATCAATACGCGGTAAAGGGTAGGCATCCTTCACCGTTTTGTTGTTTAAGGACCGATAGTCAACACAGAACCTTTTTGTACCGTCCTTTTTCTCTACAAGAACTACTCCAGCAGCCCATGGACTAGATGATGGTTCTACAATGCCTTTATCAACCATATTCTGCACTTCCTTGTCAACATACTCCGCGGCATGATGTGGTAACCTTCTTGGAGGTTGCTTGGTTGGCTTTTCTCCTTCTGTATTGATATGGTGCTTTATCAACGAGGTTCTACCAAAGTCATCTTTATTCTTTGAGAAAATGCTGCTAAACTTAATAAGAATGTTTTTCACCTGTGCCGTCTGCTCCACTGATAGCTCAGGTCTTGTCCTATCGAATAATTCTTGCAAATGCTCCGGAAGGACCCCTTCTCGTTCCCCAAGCATGACGTGATTAACACTGCCTTCTGTTTCTGGCATAATGATTTCTTTTACCGGGAATGTCATTCCTACGACTGTGTTCTTAAAAATTGTCTGGGACTGACCGGACACGTTCATCAGTCTTACTGGTATTTTCTCAGATGAATTGATTACAGATCGAGCAACCAATGCTCTTCCGCTGTCCTGAAACTTGGCACAAGGTTCAATTAACAACGGTATCTGTGGGAATTTTGGTAGGTCTAACACTTGACCCGGGCATACCATTTCGCTTTTAGGAGGAATGGATATGGTTTCACATAGGCTCACCCGAAAGCAGCCAATATTTCCTTGCATTTCTAATTCATGTTCTATCCCCCGTACATACATCTTGGTCTTGCATACGTCAACGAGGCATTCATTCGTTTGTAAGAAATCTAATCCAATAATGCCATCTGCCTTTATGTTTGCTATCACTGCCTGAGTTTCAAATTCTTGAGAACCAACTTTAATGCCAAATACTCCTTTTCCTTGTACCGTAAGAGGCGCACCATCAGCCCCTACAATTCTCTGTGATATCGGTAAAAGGGAAGTTCTGCTGATTTTGTCTATTTCTGCATACAGTTGATCTGACAAAATAGTCAGAGTGGCTCCCGTGTCTAACAATAAATTACACTGAGTGCCATTTACCTTTGCCTTGACAAACAACCCAGATTCATTGCTGTCTTGGTCAACTTTCATGGCCGTTGTACTGGACACTCTCGAATCATTCCTCTTATTGGAATTTGTATTCCCTTTGACACTGGATGAATCCTTTACCTCTGGTTTTTGCATTCTAGTGCCACCTTTATTGTTTCTCAGAAAACAATCTTTGATCATGTGGCCTTTCTTTCCACAATGGTGGCATTTAAAAGGAAATCTACCTTCCTTGGCTATATTACCCGTATCTGCAGCAGCAGATGATTCTTTTACCGAGACACTAACAATTTTCTTTTCTAAATCTTTAAGAGACGCCTGTATCTCATCTCTTAATTGCCTGAGTTCCTCCCTAACAGTAGGATCTTGTGCATCAGGGGTAACTTGGTTATTGCTCGTGGTCCTGACATATCCACCATTTTCTCTTCTTTGACGTTCTGCTCTACAGAATGCCTCAATCTCCACTGCACAACGTATTGCTTCATTGAGTGACTTTGGTCGAGATTGCTGAATGCGTAGACGCATATCAAACTCTGTCAAAGCATCTATGAACTGATCTTTGGCGATCATCTCTGTAACTTCTCTGGGAGCAGTTGGATATGCCAGATGCGCTAGACGTCGAATACTTTCACCAAGTTCTGGTAAAGATTCATTTGGTCTTTGGCGCTTCTCTCTGAGCATTGCCCGGTAGAGTTCAGTTTGATTCGCGGGTGCAAATCTCGATTCCAAAGCTTCGCATAACTCTGCGTAGGTCCTATTCACTCCTGATCTCATGTTACCGAGGACGGTCTGGGCCTGTCCTCTTAAAGAAGCTGCCAGGTACAAGCTTTTCTGCTGAGAGTTCCATGAATTGATATCGCTACAGGCCTCAAAATGCGCTTTGTAATCAATCCATGATGCAGTGCCGTCATATGTTGCCGGTTTCATCACTGTTTTACCATAGTCCTGAGACTGTTCATTCGAAATATTTTTAGTTGCAGTAATAGGAGGAAACGATCGGTAAACGGATTCCTGCACTGGATTCCAATTATTTGACCACGTAACCGTAGACGAATCTGATGATGACACCGCACACCGAGTACTTAGGTAAGGGTTTGGTGTCAAATATGTCTCGGTGAACACTGGTTGGCTTATGGTTCCTAAGCGCGGCAGCCTGTTTTCAGTATCTGTAACCTTTGGCAGTGTACGATCCTTCTCATCTTCGTACAATGTGTACCCAGGCGTTGGGTATTCAAAGTGACCAGGTGCATACCCTGTGTTCTTCGGTGTTTTGAAATTTATTTCAAAACTGTCGTCAGGGTTGCGATTGCTTTTGTAGCCCATGCCTACTCCGGAGTCTGGCATTGGCGAATGTTTGGCAAACTGTGGAGTTGATCGTAATCTTTCAATTTCTGCTCGGAGCTTTTCCCTTCTGGCATCTATGGCACTAAGGTCAGCTAACAAATCGTCTTCACTCATTCTGGTATTATATTCTAACTGGGTTACAATTTCCTATAAATGCACTTGGTTAACTTTGCACTCGGTAAACTTTGCACTTGGTAAACTTCACCAAGTAATACTCATTACCCGGAGACCAAACGAACCAACACCAAGCCTAACAATACACGATGTAACGCTGTACGCACACTGTACACACGCGGCGCAACCGACCTTTGGATAACTATACACAAGCTCTAATATACTTACCAAGTCACAAATACACGGTCCACTATACCCGTCAAAATTACTTGGTAAAATATTAACCTGGTAAAGCAAATCTACATAAAACAACAAAATCAAAATAAATCAACAATTTAATCAGTTCCTATCCCTTAACCAGCTGCCACCAAAATGTAACGTGTTTTATCTAAACAAAATACCGGGTTCTTTTTAAGGGATATAAATATATTAATTTTACTTCTACTCTTCCTGAGTACAATGATTAAACTTGATTTACAATTGATTGGAGGCGAATTTAAACTACTTAGTATTGTTTAACTGGGATACTTATCCCCGCGTGCCTTGGTAAAGGGTTCTTAATATTACAGGAAGTCAGGCGCCTCAGTCATATAGACTTACTACCTCCCGACAACCAATTAAGATTCCAATTCCAATTACCGCTGAGGAGTATTCCTTCCCCTAGTCTGTCTACTTACAACCTCACAAATTACTTCTATCAGGTTTCTATTACCTTCCAGGTCTTGCGGGTTCTTCTGAGAGCTGTGCGTTTCAGACCCTCTCCTAATCTGCTAGATGTGTCTGTTTATATACCCTTGGGAGAGTTTACTTCCAAGGGGGGACCAGGTCATTCCATTTCAATGGGTGTACTCTATTACGTGTACGGGTATGCTTTATTACTTAAACTTCATGGGTGTGTTTCTCTGCTTGTCACTACCCCTATTCCGTTTCAATATATTTATATGTTAATCGTACAATACAATTTGCATTATCCACCGTTCCCGGAAGGCAAGTCATTGGTAACGACTGCCACTTCACACTCGCGTTGCTTATACAACTTTTTCCTGCTTCTGTGCAAAAGTGCACAGTTACTTGTAACACTCAATGAATGCAGGATGGAATTGAGTAGATCAGGGTTGTTACTTAGAGGTAGGTGTCGTATGGTGGTCGGAGGAGCGTCGTTAGGGCGGAGATTTTGCGCAGTGGCCTCTAGCTCTGTCCTTCGTACATGTAGGGAGAATAATCCAAAGTCTTCTGATGAGCGATTAGGTGCCGCGTCACAAAATGTCAACAAAAAACTAACGTGGCAACCCAACAAAATAGTTGTGCAATGTCGTCTCAAAAATGAGAATAGCAAGCTACCTGTGGAAGTAAACGTGTTTGACAATGAATTGGGACACGGTGCCCCTACAGTGGTCATGTTGCTGGGGCTGGTCGGCAGTGGGGACGATTTCCGGTCAATGGTGACCTATTTAAGCTCTGCTGGGATCAGATGTGTGGCTCCGGAAATACCAGGTATATATATATGCAATTATGTATACTATTGTTAATAAGATTCATTCATGATTTTGTCATATATTACTCCTTCAACAAAATATATTTTTAAAGAGTATTTTCTGAATTAGTTTCGCCAACCGGTCGATATTGTGCCAGTCTTATTCTTTGGTTTCAATGCAGCAAATCGATAGAATGCACCATGTTGGTGGGTCTTTCTTCATGTTAAAAAACATCGGGTGATTTTTTATTACATGTGTATTGTATAAAGACATATACAGAAACCAAGATTGTTAATCATCTAAAGTATAGAAATCTGTAAATTTTTTACGTGATTAAAGTGATATCAAACAATTATTGTACTGTTATTCTGCATAAATATGTACAGATCTTGACGTTTACATACATATGTACCGACATCTTGGGGTGGGATTGAAATAATACCTGCAAAGATGCATGTATATTGTATATGATTGTAAAAGTCAACGAAACGTTTATTATATTTTAGGATTTGGAGAGAGTTTGATATCGAGATCTGATATCTACAATCTCGACTTTACATCTTTTGGGCAATGTCAGATGTTGGCTGATATACTCAGAGGGTGGGGCATCACAAGGTAAAAAAAATGCTTGATAAGGCCTAAAAAAATGTTGTGTGTTTAGGGTAACCCTACCTAACCTACAAAAATGCCCCGATCCTACCATTTTTAGATGTCTGTTTTTAACAGATTGTGATCTTTATATTATTTCTATTAAAAACCCATTTTTAAATATGACACAAACAAACACTCTTAGGATTCATGCATAAAAAATATGATAAAATAAAAAAAAAATCCCTACCTACCTAACCTAATTTTTTCATCAGTGTTACCCTAAACACACAATTTTTTTTATAGGCCTAAAATGTATCAACAATCCTTCTCCTTTTTTGTTGCTTGTCTTGAGTATGACATACATGTATAAATTTTTGAGAGTTTTGATCGAAATGTTAATGGACTTTTGAACCAATCAATACAAGTGAAATTACATCACCTGGTGCAATATTAATAGGAAGAGCTTAAATAAATAGTTTAGTGGTAAAAGATGTGATATTGTATGATTCCTTTATGGTTGTATACTCTGCAGAATAGACAGTGTGATATCCCATAGTGCTGCATCTTGGTTAGCCGTAAGGTTTGGAGCTTCTACCCAGAATGTTAGGTCTCTGTCCCTAATTAACCCAATGAGCATCCGTCCAAATAAGTATGTTAGCACTCGTAGCAAAATATAGTTTTAAACATATACTTTTAAATGATTTTAATGATTCCAATTGAAAGTTGACAAGTATGCATAGTTTATTCACAAGAATATTTTTGCAGATGCATCCAAGAATATTTACCATATTTACAATGGACTTTTTAGTTTTAAGTGAATAATTTTACACAAATAGTAAATATTTTTTTTTAATATATTGAAAACTTTGAAGACATTTTACGAGAATCACATTGATAACAATTTCAGGGCAATGAGACCCTATGCGTGGACAAAACTGGTTGGAGCAGCAGCGAGAAATCGTGTTTTTTGGCCAGTTGTTGACTCTTATATAGAGATTGGGGCTCGTAGATCAGGTATTATTGATTTCTGTGTGATATTTTAGAAATCCTTCAGTGTAATCTTTAGACAAAACAGAAAGAATAATTACGAGTACATATGATGAAAGTGATGTATAAACACCAACTAACACAGACGTATTCTTAATCGTTATAAACGTCATATGAAAGCTAATTTTTGTCAAAAGAAAAAAAGCATTCTAATAAATTTCTAGGCTTCAAGATCCCCGCACACAGGCAGAGACAGAAGTTTGTAGGTCTTGAGGCAGTGTCTACTGTTGATTTTAATGCGGTAAGGTCCCCGTCTCTTAGTCGTAAATGTTTTAGATAATTTGGCGTGCGACGTGAAATACTTATATATGTTTTGTGAAATAAGTACATGTACACGTGTATATATATTTGAAAAAGAAAAACAAGATCTAGATGTTACTAAATTTAATAGATTGAGGAAATTGATTTAAAACTCATCTGACTGCAATTGATTTAAAATTCATTTGTTTGCAATTACATGTATATTTTATATTCACATGCAATATCAGTACTTCAGGTTATCACCTCTTCCTTCTGTTTGATCTCATGCAGGTTACGGAGGATGTGATAGCAATCCGAGAAAAGCGACTTCCGGTGTCTGTTGCCTGGAGTCGAAACGATAAAATGATAGAAGAGAAGCTGTCACGTGATCTCCTAAACACTTTGGGCATACATCAAGACGTAAAGAAAAATCAAGATCAAGGTATCACTGAAATTAAATGGAGTTTCTTTTAAATTCAATTTACCGTATTTATAAGAATTCTGTTCAATCTGTTCATTGTTATGAGTGTAAAGTACATGATCAGAATTAATCGTAAAAAAAATGCAAGTGTATATTTGAAAGATAAATATCATTATTTTAAATATATTTATCGTTTGTATGAAACTTTTTAGTTGTACTTCTGTTTTCTGTTTAACTCAAGGTTCGACGATATACAAGGAGGAACTAGTGTTTGAAAGTGGCGGACATGTCCTTCATCAAAAGCACGCTAAATCAATATCTGAAAACATCATCGCCATGCTTCAGACTGTGTTCTGATTCCAATGCGTCAGTAATAAATAATCTATCTAGTTATGTTTAAATAATGAATTCGAAGCACAAAGTTATCTACATAATGTTAATTTGGTGGAGTTTTTTTCACGGAAATAATTGATGAACTAGGAATTTCCGGAGCAAGTATTTCTCAGAATATTTGTCAATGTTGAATGAAGAATCGAATGTGATGATTAAATGAAGCCAAGATAATTATATCAGATCAAATTGTTAAATATACCATTTTATTCTGACACTTATTAAACGAATTGAATTATCTATATATAATGTTAATGATAAGCACGCCGATTATAACAAAGGCGGATCTTATATAGGGAAGTATCATAAATTGCGTTCAATGTGACATACAAATATACATGCATATGAATGAAATTAAAGTACGAGTGACCCGATCTAAAGTGGAGAGTCTTAGGCTTGATTTGTCATTTCATGGTACAAATTACCATCGATTGCATTTGTTTGCTAGGCCGTGTTACACTTTACATGCATTCATGGAAATGAGACCCTTTTATTCTACATTTGCTTTTCGTAAGTACAAAGATGTTACCAAAAACTTCAACGACCACATTTAAATTTGAGAAAGAGGCTTGGTCCGTAACACAAAATCAAGCCAGGATCATGTGTCCCATGTATGCAGACAAAAAATTTAAGTTATTTTGAAAAGCTACCCAAAAATGATGAGAAGGATACCAACTGTTGTACCTCCTTGCCAAAAAAACTACCCACCGCCACCTTAATCATATG